>NW_010114591.1:0-4322 GCF_000699245.1 Pterocles gutturalis | reverse complement strand
ATTAAATTGTTCTTACCTCAACTCACGAGTCTCTTTTCTGTTTACCCCTTTAATCTCTTCCCCATCCCCAGGAGAGGGGGGGAGGGAGAGTGAGTGAGCTGTGTTGTGTAAAACTACAACAATGTATAATTGATAACGAGAAAATTTGCAGCTATTTTATAGCCCTTGAACCACATGATGGGGTACATTCAGGACCCCCACTGGTGGTTGATCAGGTTTATCTCTGTCATTCTCCAGCTATCTAATAAATAGCCTACATGTGCTTGGTCAGCTGATATGGCAGCAAAATATGGCATTTGAGTTTATGCTCATTTTCTGTAGTAGGTGCTGCTATGAAATAGCCATATAACTGGAACTGTCAGTGGTTAGTTACTGTCACTCAGGAGTAGAAATGTCCAGAAACACAACGGACTAAACAAATAATCTTATTTTCATCATTTTCATTGCTAAAACAAGCAGTAAGATTCAATTAATCAGTTGTAGTTATTAAAAGAAAAAACACCAAAATGTAAAATAGGAGGAGAACTGACCCTATTTACTGTGCCCACTATACCACAAACTAAGATTCTTGTTCTGGATATTACTGATGGTATTAAGACTTTAAGCATAAGCAAAGCACCACATCATAAATTTTTATATTTCCCATGATGTGGATAATTCCCTTCATTAACGCGTGCTCGATAAGAAATATTTCAGTCAAACTGCCGGTGAACATAGGGACTAAGAACCACCCTTAGTTAGGACTAATGACTGAATTTGACAGTGGAAGTAATCAGAGTAGGAGGAAGCACTGTAAGAGCAAAAGCAAGTCCAGTCGGCTATCCAAGAGAGACAGGTAGGTGTTACATATGGCCATGTCTGAGAGCCTTGAAAACTCCCCAATGGATGTTGCCCTCAGGAGGAATTTACAGCCCTGAAGCAGCCTAAAGTCAACAGAATCTGTTAAGAAAAAGACCGTCATTTCACTCCTCAACATGCTGTGTGTTGAGCATTTCTTGGGACATAGTGACGTGCAGATCACTAACCTGATTACTCTGGGACCATCGCATTAGTGAGGCAGCAGTCGGTGCAGGAACATTATTTTCAAACGTATTCCTGTGCTTTACTAGCTGTGAAGGAATGTGCTGGTGCAAGAGGAAAGAAAAAGGAACTATAGCTCTAAAGCACATACACAAAAGCACGCAATCTCTTGTCATAGTGGTAGCAGTAGGATCCAAGACAACAGCAGCAGGTTACCATTCCTCCAGCTGAGCTCTTCAGATTACCGGTGTTCTTGATAGGGAATAGTATGGTATTCCCTGGGAAGGATGCCATACTGGGCTAGCAGGGCAACAGTGCTGCTGCTGCCGCTGCCACTTTGATGTCTTTGCCTTTGCAGCTGCAGCAGCATCACAGGGAAATATTCTTGGCAGAAATTAT
Organism: Pterocles gutturalis; assembly: GCF_000699245.1. Lineage (NCBI taxonomy): Eukaryota > Metazoa > Chordata > Aves > Pterocliformes > Pteroclidae > Pterocles > Pterocles gutturalis. Next base: position 2,903 of record NW_010114591.1, on the reverse strand, counting down.
CCTTGCCTTCTGATGCTTGCCAGTCTTTAGCAAAAAAAATTTATCTCGTGTAATAATTTCACATGTAGCTGGTTGCCAGGTGCTTCACGATGACTAAATCTGTTAAGAGTACTGCTGTTAGCTGGATACAGCTGACATGGGACGGAAATCTCAAAATGCCTTCATGGCTTGCTGCTGTTTTCAACACACTGTGACACTCCAGTGAAACTTGACCTCGTTCTTGTGATGGCTGCTGTTGCTGCTGATTTTCCCAGACTTCTCTTGCTGAGTGCAGTAAGAAACACAGAGGTAACATATGGCAGTTGTCTGGCTTTCCTGGACCTCTTTTTGTAGATGGTGTCAACAAGATCAAGCAACATCAGCCTCAGTTGCTTGGTGTTTATGAGTTTTGAAGCAAATGAAGGAAAGAGGTGATTATGAATTGTCACAAACATTAAACTTGAATCTTTCTCAGCCAGTAAATGATGAAGGTGAGCCATAAAATTCCAGTTCCACTATTTGCCTAAAATGACAGATAATCCGGGATTGGATCAAAACACAGATGAGTCCATTTTACAAAGCTGCCACTGGTAGGTGGCATCTGAGCCAAAAAACTCACATCTCATATAAATGCCACAGGTGTTATGTATGGTATTCATAGGCAGTTACACAATCTTCAGCCATTTGCATCTCACTTCCTTGAGCTCTGTTCCTGATTTCAAACCTTTGAGTCCTCCAGCAGAAACAAGCTGACAACGACGGAGGAAGAAGCCAGGCTTTCTTTGCCAGTTTTGTGAATGATAGCAACTCAGATGCAGCTGCTGTTGAGATTGGAATTAAAATTATCTCCTTAGTCTATTCTAAACTCCAGACCTCGGAAGACTGTATTTCTTCTCAGGTTATTTTACCCAGATTCAAACACAGTAATAATATGCACAGAAAGGAGTTGGAGTAGGGGCAGTAAACCTAAGACAAATTGACAGCAGGGAGTCAGACAAGAAATATCTAAAGGCCTGATTCTTTTCAACATTCAAAACTACTAGTAGTGGGAACCAACTCTTCTGAAAATCCCTCCTCTTTCTCAGTGCCTCTGAAATCCTAGTGATTTCTATGGACTTCTAAAATTAAGTTTGAAAACACTGATTTAGATGACTGCAGTCAGGCACCAAGCAATGGGATCAACTTTCTGGAGACTTTCACCTGACACAGAAGTGTGAACCACCACCATCTACTCCTACAAACTACTTTTAAGCAAAAAAAAGTTTGCCCAGCTGGCTCTGCTATCTCACGTGTAGATAGCTGCTCCTCTCCGGTTACCCCTTCTTTTCTGCTGGTGATTTCTACTGTTTAGAAAGATACTGTGGCATAGAGAACCATGCAAACTCCTTACTGCCTAAATGAAGCATTTTAGACAAATTTTATTGTCCTTTTCTTCTCCTCTGCTCCTGATTTGTGCAAGGTTGCAAACTCTCACCTTAGGTTCGGGTGACCATTTGCTTCAAACAATTACCTCCGTCTACCTGGGCTTCCCCACACTATCTTAACTCTGGACTTCCTTCCCTCTATGGTACACTCACTACCTTTCAAGAGAAATACCATCCTACATGAAAGATCACAGAGTACAAGACTCCTTCTTTTGTCCCTCCTTTTTCTCTCCTCTGTATATCAGCACTCTCCTCCTTGCCTGGGCTTTCCTGGACAGTTTCTTTCTCCTCATAGGCCTTAAATACTAAGAATATATAAAGTTATTGCAAAAAGGACCCCAAAACTCAACAGAAGTTAACATGAGATGCTACTAGCCCTAGAAAAATATTTTTGTGCAGGTAAAAAATCCATAAAAAGATAAAGAGCTCTAGAAGGTAACTTAAAATTGAATAACAAACCCACAAAAGGAACAAGGAGGAAAATTAATTTGTAGAGACTTCAGTCTCTGTCTAAACAAGACAGAAACAAAGAGAAAACCGGAATCAGAGCATATTTAAGCTCAAAACTAGTAATAATGACCAACAGGAGTGAAATAAAAAACTAGCCCTAAAATTATTTGATGAGATGTATAAGTTAGAGTGACTCAATTTTTACAAGGCATTTCTTTTAACAACAATAAAGCCATTAGATTGGGGCTTTCCCCATGTTCAGTCTTTCCTGTTCCAGCTTGTCATTTATTTTTAATAAATTCAGAGACACACATCTGGGAACAGGGATTGTTACCCTGTCACATTGCTGAAGTTGCTTTTGCTGTTCCATTTCTATAGGGAATATATAAAGGACAATAAGATTCCATATACATAATTGCTGAATTTAATATTCATACTACCAGTTTTCAAAATACACAGAGGAGATAAGAAATTTGTCCTCATTCGTCTATTATCACAGAGACCCAGATTTATTCACTTTGAAGAGTCATCAGGGCAAACAAAGAACAGCTATTTGTACAAAGTTTTGAATAAATAAATAGATTCAGTGAGTTTGTATGCTGGAGACCTGGGTCTTACACTGCTATCTCTTCCCATTATCCCATGGAAATAAAGATTTACTGGTTGCCTGTCCTGGCAAAAAAGCCAGTCACTTTCCCCAGTTTCACTTGTTCTGGTGTATTGACTGAGGTGCTGGACTGGGAGGCTCTTCTGCCCCGTCTCGCTGGCGAAAGCAACTCTCCCAGGCTGCAGATCAGAAGAAGGATGCGCTAATGGTCAGTGACCCAATGCAGACATTGCTCTGTTGCAGAGTACTCATGTGCTTTGGAAAACAATGTTGTAATACTCCCTTTCAGATGAAAATCATCCTCACTGTGAAATCTAAGTTTCTTTCTACATCTTTGTTGTATCACCTTCTGAGTATGAGAAACACCTTTCTCAGCCAGTCTAAACTGGACTAAAGCCATGTTGTTGCCAAAGATCATAGAATCACAGAAACATAGAATCATA
>NW_010114590.1:0-1018 GCF_000699245.1 Pterocles gutturalis | reverse complement strand
CCGCCACGCCCCTCCCTGCCCCGCCCCTCCCGGCGCCTTAAAGAAGCGGGTTTCGGGGCAAATACCCTTTAAATGGACGTTGCTGCCGTGGCGAACGCCTGGGGGGGGTTTCTGTGCACGTCCTTTGCCACTTGAGCAAGCCACCGGGCATGAATGTTTGGAAGGGACTCCATGCAGCGAGGTAACACCCGCAAATAATTGGGGTGGGTGGTCCCTGAAACCCTGGTGGTTGTGTGAAGGTGAGGAAACAAAACAGACAAAAGGAGTTGTGGAGGGCTGCGTTGCAGGTGTTGTGCTTCTGCTCAGAAATTAAGAAGAAAAGCCCAACAGTCAAGAATATAATGAGCAAAGTTGTGACTTCTTCTGTTCTAGCATAAAATCCCAGATGGGATCTGAACCACTGAAGGTGGTGGTGAAGAGCTGCTCGTGCAGGGTTTTGAAGTACAGGCTGAGTTTTGCAGAAATGCTTCAAATTAAAAATCAGCAGGTTTACATCTGTCATAACTTTTGTTTTGTTTTTATCATGAAATTAAGGCCTTGCTGATTCTGTGATGTCAATGAATAACAGTCAGACCTCCCTGGAAAATCAGCAACCCTCAAAAAAGCTGCCTTTTTTTTTTTTTTTTTTGTCAGATAAATGGAGCCTCAAAGCACGCAAATGGCACACTGATAATTATCCACTAGCATTAAGAAACATAAACATGAGAGTAAATACATAGAGATGGTGATGGGCTTTGTGCTGCACACCAAGGGGTGGTGTATATATTTTTTCTTTAGTAATGGGAGGTCAAGCAGCAGCTCTGTATTTCCATGTTGCTTTGTTTCATTCTTGCATTTTTAAGCGTAGTCTCACACGTTTATTGAATTACTGGAAGAGTCTTAATAGCCACATGAAAAAATGATTGTTACAGCAGGGTATTTTGAATATCCTTCACGGTTTTGGGTTGTTTCAGGCCGTGTTCCCAGCATAACTCAGAATTGCTTCTAAGGCAAATAATATATTTTAATATTTTAATTT
>NW_010114589.1:0-30630 GCF_000699245.1 Pterocles gutturalis | reverse complement strand
AGGCCTTTGGACGGGGTAGGGTCGCTCGGTCATTAATCCCACCCACTCATGTGACAGGCACCCCCCGGCAGGTTCGTAGAAGCGTGAGAATCAATAATTAAACCCGGTGATTTAACCTTAGATCGATAGAATTAATAGTTAAGCGCGCAGGATTAATTATCAAAATGGTTCTTGGTAAAAATTCAGAGTTGAGGTTAATCGAAACTCCATACAGAAACCGCTGTGTGGGCTCCCGGGGCCTGCACAGCCCCTGCAGCCCTGTGTGCCCTGGCCGCTGTGGGCCTGAACCCTTTCCAGGGCTTTTGGAGCACGGGGACAATCTCTCCTAAGGCCACACAAAGGTTTCCCGTGAGGCTGTGGAACAAAAACACAAATGGAGCATCTCCCTGCTGAGGAAAGGCTGAGGGAGCTGGGTCTCTTTAGCCTGGAAAAGAGGAGACTGAGGGGTGACCTAATCAGTGTTTATAAATACGTGAAGGGTGAGTGTCAGGAGGATGGAGCCAGGCTCTTCTCTGTGACATCCAGTGATAGGACAAGGGGCAATGGGTTCAAGCTGGAACATAGGAGGTTCCACTTGAATATGAGGAAAAACTTCTTTACAGTGAGGGTGACAGAGCACTGGAACAGGCTGCCCAGAGAGGGTGTGGAGTCTCCTTCTCTGGAGACATTCAAAGCCCGCCTGGATGCGTTCTTGTGTGATCTGATCTAGGTGTCCTGCTCCGGCAGGGGGATTGGACTAGATGATCTTTCGAGGTCCCTTCCAATCTCTAACATTCTGTGATTCTGTGATTCTGTAAAATATTGTAGAAATCAAGTTAATCTTGATGCAAACAGGAAGCGTTTGGCCTATGGGGCCTGTCAGGGCCCAATCCTTGAGGCTGTGAAACGTTCGCATCTCAGGGGCTTTGGGCTGTGAAATGGAGGACGATGGGCAGCTTCGCTGGAGAGAGCGAGCTCCTGCCGTGGCTCCTTGCATGCACCATGGGCACTGGGTTTGGCTCCCACATTGCCCCGTCCAACCTTGGACCCCCCCAAACACTGATCTGCTGCTTGTGAGCACCTGGCAATACCAGGCGTGACACAACCTCTCGTTATTTCAACTATTTCATAAGGAAGGCGCCTGGCCCCAGAATAATCGTGGCTCGTGGCTACAGAGGTGCGCCAGGGAGATCCCAGCCAAGTGGTTTTCAGGGTTCCTGCAGCCCATCAGCTCCAGAGGGTGCTAACCCCCAGCAAACGAGGGCAACTGGCCCAAAGGCCAGGGCTTCCTCAGTATTTGGGACAGAGAAGACAGACACCCTTCTGCAATGCTCATCCACTGGGCGTGAGGATGACAAAGGGTAAATCTTCCCTGCTCCATCCCAGTTTTTGCAACCCCTGGATGCTGGGTTTCAGCAACCTGCTGTCATGGTGCTGAGCAATGCAATGGGCTCTTCACATTCTCATGCCACTTCCAGCTGTAAAGTGTCTTAAGCCTGCTGTTGGGTACAATTTTCTTGCACAAGCGTTTTGGGGGAGCTTGACTGAATCAGTCAGTGAGTGTCAAGTGTCAGGGCAGACTTACCAGCCTCGCCAGTTTGGGCAGCAGCCGTGGCACCTGCTGGGAATCTGCTCTGCTGCTTTGGGTGAGGATCTCGGGTTTCTGGGCTCAACGCCATGCTGTGCAGGAGGACTCCCATCCGTGGCGTAAGTCGGACTTGGCAGGTCTGGAGGGGACAGCTGCTAATACGCTTGGGTTTCTGGTTTTGAAATGTTTTAGATGGAGTTGGTGTTTGAGCATAATACACCACGAGGCTGGAGCTCTTTTGTTTAGCCTTGAGGTGCATATGGCTTGTGAAATACTGTAATGCTGACTCTTTAGTGGCTGGGCTTTCTGTTCTGTTACTCTAATGATTAGAAATAAACATTAAACATTGCCAAATGCAGTCAATTACACTTAGCATTTCATCATTGACTCTGGAACTCCCCTGTTGAGTCTTCACTTCTGTTGAGATGCTGCTGGCTTGCTGAAATCAGAACAGAACAAAACACGCCAACCCAGCCCTGAGAGGCTGCGGTGCTGATATCCGAGGTGCCTAGATGCCATGCCCAGTTAAAACATCCAGTCCCCAGTTCTGCGCTGGATTCTGTAGCCTCCAGGTCACACAAAAATATTTTGCTATTCTTGCTTCTCTGGTTTGTAATTTTTTTGCTTTGATTCTCTCTTGGGGCTGTTCTCAGCAGAGGGCAGCCTTGTCAAACCCGTACACATACCAGCGGGCGTGCAGTATTTTGTTTTTCTTGCTGCTGTCCTGTGACCACCGTGGGTGATGCTGTGGAAAGGCAGGAATTATCCATCCTAAATATCCGCAATGTGCGGGGCTGGCTGCTGACAGGGATATGGCCATTGCCCAAGCAGGTTCAGGATTGTGAGGGGAATTATTACTACGAGAAAATAAAGCAATCATCTTGGCAAATTTTAGTTTGAAATTTAGATTTAAAAAAAAAAAAAAAGCCATTTTCAAAGACATTCTAGCCCTTCATGTAGGTGGTCTCCGCTTTTTGTACAAATTGATTCGTAGTCACATACAAGAGTTATCTGCTGTGCTTGTGTCATAGTCGCACACCCATGTGAGCTGTGCTTTTTACTCCCCAACATCTTCTTAAAGCTTCCAGGCAGAACTCTCTGTGTTTCTTTCCTGGATCACATATCTGAGGATAGTTGTTTTATGGTTTAGTAGCATTTCTTATTAGCATTTTCACATCAAATCCCCATTTTGCAGCATTTTTCAGACATCAGGACAAGCTTTTCTACATTTTTCAGTCTTAGCTGTAGTTGTTAAACTGTTCTGCATGTTTGTTTTTAATGCATTGTAAAAATACAGAGCAGATGCTTACTAGGCCTAAATTGTCTGTTGAAATCAATGGATTTACAACAAATTACACCAGATTAGAATCAAAATATTTAACTGAATTACAACCAATGTGTCCATTAAACTAAGCCAAATAAAGGGATTATCCTTCCTGAAATATTCATCAGCAATTCGCTTAGTCAAATCATGAACTGCTTATCTTAGCAAAAAAAACTTTGGAGGTTCTTAGTAAAAGCAGTTTTCTTTCATCTTCACCAAGATCTGTTTTCATTTAACCTTATTCACAGAAATGATTTCTAAATCTCTTTTAAAAAAGATACTGTCCTGATAAAACTGACCAACAGGATCAGACTGAACAGTGAAACATGTCAAGTTTTGCAGCAAAGGGGCTTGGTACCAGCTTTTCCTGACACAAGAAGTTACTAATAGGTGCTCATGTTGACAAATGGTCACGCACTGACAACTTCTGAAAAAATATAAAGGAAGGCATGGCAGGAGAGGCACATAAGGCTATTGATTTTAATTAATGCATGTAATTTTGAGGGGTAATCCTGCCAGAATGGCAAAACAGATCATGCATAGACTGCGACTGGTGCATCCAGTGGGGCAGAACAGTCTTTCAAGATGGGCAGCTGTCATAAGACTCTTATCACAAGCGAGTGGAAGATGCTACATCAGCTAAACCTGGCTTTCTTGACCTTGAACCAAACAACTGGCTTCATAGTTCTGGGTTTGCAGCCTCCCGTTTCCTAACCAATGTCCACAGTCACATCTGAGGGAAGCTCTTCTGTGGGATGCCAAAACATGAGCACAGACAGGTTTTGCAATTTTTCCATTGCTTGCGACAACATTTCAGTTGGGGAAACAAAACAGAACCTTCTCACGAGCAGAAGTTTTAATTTTGCCTTCAAAGCTTTCGATGAATTTTGGGTTTTTTTTTTTTTGCGTGTAACATAGTGCACTCTGATGCACCGACTAACAGCTTAAGCCAAAACACAATATTGCAATCTTAACTCTCATCAGCTTTCATCTCATCCACAGTGAAAAAAAGTGTGTCCCTGCATCAGCCCTTGTCCCCTGCATTCCCGCGCTGGCACTCTGCGTGGAGCGAGGTGAGTTTGCTCAGACCGGTCTTGTTCTCTCTGCCTGTGGCACAGGCTGGCTGACAATGAGCGAGCTCCCCATCGTCTTGTGCAGGGTCTGCTCCCTGCCAAGCTGTGCCTCCCCAAACTGGGAGCGTTCCAAACTGGGCCTGGGCGGCTCCTCCCCCAGCGTAGGGAAGGTTACACCTCTCCTCCCTACGCCTGTCAGCAAACAGCTGGACTTCTCTGGTTACATGTGTGCAACCATTTAAAAAAAACATCCAGGCTGCCTTACTCAGCAGTTTATAAAAGAGAGATTTACAAAATGCGGCTTTCTTCCAGGTCAGCCCGTGCTGTTGTATTTATGTGACCGAAGGTCTCAGCTGATCCCTTCTTTTCTTGTGCAGCCAAGAGGTTTGCAGCAGCAGCAGCAGCCACGGCCAGTACAATACTGTAAGTCAGTGGGAATCTTTTTTTCTCTCAGTTTGGAAGGGGTTGGCGTTTGGTGTATCAGATCCATAACACCATATTTTTCTAGCATAGAAAATGAAGAGTATCTTCTGCTGGGGCTGTGGCTGTGTTGCCCTGCAAGATGCAGCAACAGCGTGGTGCCTGTTTTATAACAGCAACATGAATGAATGATGCAATCATGCAGGGGGGAAGCATCATCATTTTGTCAGGACAGGCAAGAGGGGATTGGAGAGTTGGGAGGCGTATGTCAGCATCCACCAGGTTCTCTCTACCCCTTTTCAACTACTTTTTAAAAGGTGCTTAATTAAATCCCCTGGTAGGCACTGCTGTTCAAATATTAGCGTATACCTGCAAACAATTAGGCTGTTGGCTTGTGTACAGGTTTGTATTATTACCTTTGAAAAAACTGAACAGAAAACCAGGAAGTGTGAAGCAAGCTTAGTGAGGTTAAGGGCTGAATCTTTCTGTTCTCACACCGAAAACCACAGAACTCACAATTATGGATGGACAGGTTGAACTTTTAGAGAGTAGTTCTTGGAGGGATATAAACAAGTCACAATTTGCTTAAATATAACTAATCTGCTTAAATATATCCCCTCTCCTCTAAAGCTTTCAAAACATATTGCTAATACTGAGAATTAAACCTCAACATAGAAAAGCTCTATTACTATATTGTTCCCATTTTACAGACATGGGACTAGAAACAATGAGGATTAAGTGGTTTGTTTAATACCATGGAAACACTCCTGTAGTGGGAACAGGTCCCAAGAAAAGTTTCAAGAACAATTTGCTCTGAATCCCATACTCTAAGCAGCAGTTTCCCTTCCATGCAACAGGAGCAGTTTAATGCGTTTGCATTTCTGTTGATCTCACTGCGTGTTCCATGCAATGTTATTCTGCTGCAGGAATGTATCTCAGGGTGTATCTCACTGAAGTGCTCACTCTCACCTTGCTAAATGGGAAAGCGATTCAAAATCAGAAACTGTTTGCAAACTAGGATATTCCCGAGTGATCCGTTTAAAAAGATATTTTAGGTAATATTTCATTAAGATTCACTTAATTTTCATTTTTTTCACAGCACTAAATGTGAACATAATGCAAAATAGCAGTGTGGCAGCACTTGTGAAAGCTGAAATATGATAACAAGTGAAGTCTAGTCACAATGAGGGTTTTGAGATCTTCTCAAGATCTCATCAAAATATCCCAGCCACAGAACACCTGGAGTTCTGAGTACCACTTACTTGTTCCTTTTGCATTATATGTAGCCGATACTGCAGATGTTTCAGTTTTTCACAGTATGGCAAGTGCCCTTCTCTGAAGGGTCAGCAAACAGAAAAGATTTCAGTTGTTTTCTTTTGACATGTGGTCTTACATAATTCCTGTGCTTGCTCCTGTGACCCCACCCTCTCTGTTACGAAACAGAACTATTTCTTGTGGAAATGCCAGGTTTTTTTCCAAGTGGCCTAATGAAGTACTTCATAGTCTGGAAGCAAGGAGATCTCATGGGAATTCCACTTTTCCCTTGTGATTTCCTTTTTCTCCATCTTTATCTCAAGTTTCACCCTACCGCTCTCCATCCTTCTTTTCTTATGTCTTCCCTAGTCACTTCTTTGGCCAGTTTCTTCTCTTCCACATTTTCTTCTTTTCAGCTTTTCCCCACAATATTTTATTATCAGATCTATTGAAATGTTTGCTGCTTGGATGCTTTTCCAACATGGAAATAACAGGATAGGAATAGATTACCTGTCTGAAATTCAGTGGCAGAAAGATCAGAGATTTTCTGTGCATGTTTTTCATATGGAGACAGAACTTATTATCATTAGTTGTGGGAATGTATTTTTTCTTTACCATCTCATTAAAACATTGATGCATTTAAGAAATCAGATGCCCTGTATTTCAGAGTGATTAATCTCTGCCAACTGTAGAGGCCTGTACCACTCTGGAATAAAAAATTGCTGTTCCCTTGCTACAGCTGTTAGAGATTTGTCCATAGAAAGGTTTAACACAGCTTCCGTTCTTCTTGCTCATGTTTCCAAGTGACAGCTACCCCTGGTCAAGCTGCTGTGTCTGTCCTTATTTCCTATGTGCACTTATCCCAAGGTGGACTCTAGGCAGCTTCCTGGTGGATGCCATGCCAGGATGGCCCAGTGCAAATTCTGAAAACAAGGGAAGGAGCAGAACCTCTCCTGCTTGTATTTTCCCCCAGTCCTGTTGCCCATTACTAAATCACTAACAGCCATGCCTTATGCTCTCATCCATGTTTAAGGCTGGGGAAAAAATTTTCACAAGTTACTGAAATTGGCATGTTACCATTTGGAATGGCATATGCCAGCCTCTGGAGCTGATAGTGACCCCGACGCCCTGCCAACAAGGGCAGAAGAACCTTACTTCATGCCAGGTGAACTACCTTTAACTCCTAAAATTTGCTTTTCCCACCAGCAAGACTCCCTGCAATAGCTGAAGCTGCCTTCATAGGTTCTCCTCTTTGCTCCTCTATGAGCTTCCCTGCTTTCCAGTTCATCACGAGCTCTCCAACACGTATGATGGCACATCAGCCAAAACCAGATCTGTGTTTTCCAGGACTCAGTGCCCACCTATAGCAGAAAGCAGGTCACTGGCTAAGGGACATCAGGAACTTGTCTATTTGTCCATCAGAGTGCAAAGTCCACCACAGAAGGGGTCTCATCATTGTAAGGAGCATCCAGAAGGGAAAGGACTATGGGAAATGTGGATATCAGAGGGAAGGAAAAGTTAATGTCTCTTTCTTCCTGCTCCCAATGTGTGTTTCTAGCAATAACATTTTTCTCAGAGAGATTAACATTTTGAAGACATGTATCTAGAAATACATTTCAGGTTCTTGCCAAGAAATCACATCCCAGTGTGGTGTCACCACACAGTGACATTGCATCATAATGTGGTAACATTGCAGTGCAGCCTCAGGTTAGCATGAGGCAATGCGACAACTTTGCATAATAAGGAATCAGTGTTGGAACACCGTGACGCAAATGTCACACCACAGTGATGCAGCACGTTTGTCCAGTAGAACAAATCTTCAAAATTGGCACCAAATCCATGGCTGAATTATTGGTGGACTTTATAATTTCCAGTAGGCTGGAAAAAACGAATGTCCTGCCATTTAAAAATATAGGTGAATTTTTTTTTTTTTTAATTCCACTGCACAAATATATCTAGCCAATGGCTGTCAAGGCCTGCCCTAAAGTCAAAGTCCTCCTCCACAGAAAATCAAAATCTTCCACTGAAAATACAAACACAGTGCTGTGAAGCCAATGTCAAGTCAAGGCTAATGCAAAGTGAACGTGGAATTCACGTGTCACCTGTCCACCTGCTGCCAAGTCTTAGCTCAGAACCAGTCTCTGTCAGAGCCAGGTTTTTATGTCCACGGCCACGTAAGAGAGAGAGGTTTCTCTTATTTGCCATACTGATGGCATATGACTGTATTTCTTATGCACACAGTGCTATAAATACAGTCAGTGCTTTAGAGGAAAATACAGAAAAACGTTGCCTGCAGCCAACAGCTCTTTAGTGATGCTTCTAAGGCTAGACCAGAGTTTTACAGTATGTCCTTGCATGGAACAGCTCTGATGCACCAAAAGCCGAAACCTGTCCGTGTTCAGGCATTGTTCCTGGCTTTCCCAGAGGTGGAGTTTGTAAAAGCCCCTTGCTGGAATATCTCCTCTTCACTGCCTACCCACTCACCTTTGCTTTCTGGCACACAGGGGAGGCTGAGCCCAGGCTCTGTCCTACCTTCCCACATCCAAACCAAATGCACAGGAGGGAGATCCCTGCTCTCCCATTCTCACTCACCTGTGATGCAGATGAGCACAGAGGAAGCCACTGTGTCACCTTCTCAGCCTTGTGCGACAGCCATGAACCCACGTCGGTTAGCAGTGTGTTCACACCAAAAAACCCAAGAATAGCTAGAATAACCCTTTCAAACACTGGTGCTTACCATGTGTGATCCCTGGATGACTCCTGTCTGGCAGAGAGCTACATCAGTACCCATCAGCTCCTGTACTTTTCCACAGCAAGGCACATAGTGATCATCTTCTCCATCTTCACTGGATGTCTTTTGTACAAAAAGGGCAAAAAATAAATGTTTTGTGGGAACTTGTTTGTAAGACCTCTCACCATCAAAATTCACAGAATCACAGAATGTTAGATTGGAAGGGACCTCGAAAGATCATCTAGTCCAATCCCCCTGCCGGAGCAGGACACCTAGATCAGACCATACAGGAACGCATCCAGGCGGGCTTTGAATGTCTCCAGAGAAGGAGACTCCACACCCTCTCTGGGCAGCCTGTTCCAGTGCTCTGTCACCCTCACTGTAAAGAAGTTTTTCCTCATACTCAAGCGGAACCTCCTATGTTCCAGCTTGAACCCATTGCCCCTTGTCCTATCACTAGATGTCACAGAGAAGAGCCTGGCTCCATCCTCCTGACACTCACCCTTCACGTATTTATAAACATTAATTAGGTCACCCCTCAGTCTCCTCTTTTCCAGGCTAAAGAGACCCAGCTCCCTCAGCCTTTCCTCATAAGGGAGATGCTCCATTCCCTTAATCATCTTTGTGGCTCTGCGCTGGACTCTCTCCAGCAGTTCCCTGTCCCTCTTGAACTGAGGATGATATACAGGAGAAAAATAAATTAGCTTAGTAAGAGGAAAACAAAATATGAAGGTATATAACATGCTGAAGGTATATAACATGCTATTTCATTACATTTTTCCCCCCTATCCCAGAAAAAGAGAGAACTTGCTACCCAGACCAATTACAAAAGACATGTCCTGAGAGAAGTCTAGGAGATTAGAAGAGAAAACCAAACAAAAGCTTTTACAGCAACCTGGGAAATGGTATAGATAGAAAGCTGTATTTGTATCTAAACATATGGACTGGTAAATAGTGAAGTTCACGCTGAGTTCCCTTATGAAAGGATGAAGCACAAGGTGAGTAGGGTAGAGTAAGAAAATACCCGATTAACACCTTGTGCTTCTGATCTGCAGACGAAGTAGTGCTCAACAGCACTTTTAAGTGGACAGATATAAAAGGGAAGACAATAAAACTTCTGTCAGGCATTGTAATGGAAGAAGTTGTGTCATGATGTTGTGGTATCTTACGGTGTTGAGTGAAGTTCCCAAAGCCCAAGACTTTATTTGGTTTTATAAAAGACTAATTCCCAGTTTTAGTGGCCCTCTATGCATTCATAGCTGATGAGATTATTTAGTTTATATTAATCAGGACACAGAAAAGGATCTAAACCTTCATGATTTAGGGACAGCCACTCCCTGATAGGTTTGAAATAGTTGTCTACTGTGATCAAGCAAATCCTTACAGGCTGAGGGTCTTTTACTATCTCCTGGAGCAACTAATTTGCCACACTAGACTCAGTCTGATGAGAAACCAAGATCCATTTGAGTGGTGAGGGCAAGATGAGACAGAGAATTGCAAGTCCCACACAGCAGCTGGCAATCCAGTGGTTCAGCAAATGCCAAGTATTACAGCCTTGAACCCCACGTGAACATCAATGGGCTGAGCCTGCAGAGAGCAAATCAGCCGCTGACCAGAGTTCCACAGCCCACCTATAACGTAAATTGAACATCAGTAGGCAGCAACAGGAGAGAGCAAATCAGCAACGGAGCCAGACCTCCGCCACCACTCACACTCCTTGATAAAAGCTGGCTACCAGGCTGTGCTCGTCCCTTCTCGCAAGAACCAGATCAGTTGTGCCAATGGCTCAAGAAGGAGTGCAGTACTGTCACTCAGAGAATGACTTTATCTTGTCCCCTCACAGTAAGAAGGTTCCTAAAAGGATGGCGTCCCTCTTGGAGATGAAAGAAATCTTCCGCAATGCTGATGCAGTCTGCTTTGACGTGGACAGTACAGTCATCAGGGAAGAAGGCATCGATGAGCTTGCCAAGTTCTGTGGAGTCGGAGATGCCGTGGCAGAGATGTATGTATATTTGCTGTTTACTTCATAGGAATAGCAGTAAAAAATAAGCATGGATAAGGTTAATGTATGGCAATGACTTTACAATAGGGATTAATTCAACTCTGTTGTAGGAGATTATTACAGTTTAAAAAGGATGTTAGGGATAAGAAGTGGAATTTAATGCACGATGAAGTACCTTCCTTTGGAATTGTGAAGCCATTCAACAAAACTATCCTGACATAAATTTTCTAATGTAAATTTCTTCAACAGACTAAGATCAGGCCTCATCATTAAACCTGGCTAAGCACCAGCAAACCTTATTATGAGATGGAGGAGAGGGGACAACTCTCTTAACACTTCTCCGAGGCTGATGTTGTTTCCATTGAAGCTTGTCGCAGAAGTTCTGTTCATTTCAGAGAACGGCAGCTGGGCTGCAGTTGAGGAATACTGGTCCCAGTGGCTCAGATGCACTCACAGAGGGAGTGAAGGAGTTTTCCTTTGCCTCACTGGTTCTCACAAGAGCTCTGATCTGTGGAGATCTTCTACCAGTGGCTGCTACCAGCCTCTTCAGTGGACTAATCTTTTTTACAACATAGATACAGTATAACCTAGAACCTATGGACTCCTGCCTTGTTCTTTGTCATTCTTCTTTAACTAACTGTTCTCAGGAGAAGCCTCAACTTGTTAAGTGTCACTGATTTGTTTTCTTTGGATCACAATTTAGGACCCGCAGAGCTATGGGTGGCACTGTGACGTTCAAAGCAGCTTTAACAGCACGACTAGGTCTCATACGTCCCTCCTATGAGCAAGTGCAAAAATTAATATCTGACAACCCACCTCAGCTGACACCAGGAATAAGGTAAGAAGAATTTCAAATGATCAAAAAAAAAAGTCTTCCAAAAGCACATGGCGTAAGTCAACAAAATTCTGTGACATTAGTGAGGCTGTAAGACCATAGAGCTGGTTTAGATTGCCTTCCTACCTCAGTTCTATGTTGTTTGTGTACAAAGCTTCTATCAGAGCTTATAATGGCCTGAGTCCATGTTAAGTGGCTAAGCACACATGTAAAAAGAAAACAGTCTTAGGAATGAACAAGCGTTTTAGCTGGCAAACTCAAATTCTGCCATGAGGATTAGACCGGCATGGAAAACAATCTGTTCAATCACATCTGTTTTTTGACGGGCGATGGAACTGGGAGATTTAATACCCAATATGAACTGCTGGCTTGGTCTGTTATATTACCTCTTACACTTCTGTGTGCAGTCACACCCCTGGACTCAGCTTAGGGGATCCATTGTTCAGAGCTACCAATTCTGTACTGAAGTTCCTAAAAAAGTATTAAGAAATCATTAAGGAGAAATGTGTGTAGTCATTCATTTTTGGGTTTAGAATAAACATCAACTATTTAAACTGAAAAGTTTTTTTTCCTATTCAAATTGTTTCAAACAATTGAAAATAATTTCTTTACTACAAAATCTGGCCATAGCTCCCAGTCTAAAATATTTTTAGCACATACAGCAGTTTTGGATGATACTGTGCTTGTATTTTCTCCTTGAAATGAAGCACATGCTCAGTTTTTTCTGTAGAAGGCATAGCTAGATTTAACTACAAAGAGAACATTGTTTCCTTGCTTAGAATCACATGATTTTCCTTTTCATTCCTTCCCTTTCTTCCTCCTTTTCTGTGTAGCCTGCTTTAAGCATTCACTTTGCTTTTTAGTGTTTAGCATTTCTTCTGTTACTTCTACTGCTTCTCCTGCTTGGCATTGCTGCATGCTGATCTTCCTGCCTGTAGAGCCAAATCCCATGAAACTTTTAACTGCCTTCAAGCCCCGTTAACATTAACTTGGCCCAAAAACTTCTACTTTTTCAAAATCCTTTTCTGTAGCTGGTGTCCTCTTCTAAAGATGGTATCAATGTCCAGCATCTAACCAACTCAGAAAATATTTGCACTTTGCACACTTTTCAGCCCACTTTTGTATTTTGGTGCAATGGCTTTATCTCCCCTGTATTCCCTACTTTTTTTCTGATTATAAATTCATTTTCTTGCCGGCTTTTTACTTCACTTCAGAAAAAAAATCTGAACTGGATCTGCTCTCATTTGTTCAAGTGAACTCATGTGAACAGTATGAAAGTGTAAAGAAAACATTTCTAGGGAGTGCTTGTTTCTGAGCAACTAAATACCTGTTTGTCTCCAAACATGATGGTTTTGGTCAGCTCTTTTCATGCAAGGTGTATGCACAAACTTGCAAGGGTTCTGGGCAGTAGAGATGGATGGAGCTGGAAATAGCACATATCCGAACTAAACTGGAATTACACAAAGTATGGGCAGCCTTGTTTAGGAAAGATGTATTTTAACTTTCTTGTTATCCCTAGATGCTGCTAGGCACTCATGCTTGGTGACTGCTATTTCTTCTCAGGGAGCTGGTAAGCAGGCTTCATCAGCGAGGGGTCCAGGTCTTCTTGGTCTCCGGGGGATTTCAGAGCATCGTGGAGCATGTGGCCTCGCAGCTGAACATTCCAACAGCTAATGTCTTTGCCAACAGGCTGAAGTTTTACTTTAATGGTGAGATTCCCTTGAAGTCTTTTCTCTGCTAATTAATGCTACTTGTGGGGTTCAAACTGTCAGATATTGGGTTACAGACACTGTCCAGCCTACATCACCTTGTTACCAATCCAGCCAGCTCCAAGCAGGAAAATTTCAAGACCTTACAAAAGGTGATTTTCCAGACATGAAACAGAGCTGTAGTTACTTTTTAATTGCAAGTTGTGCCAAAGGTAAAACATGGTTAAGAGTTGCTGACAGCAAAGTTTCATTTTCTCTTGCTCCTTCCAGTTAAAAGAGTTTATTACACTTACCTGCTTTTGGAGGCAAACTTCACTTTCAGTGACTTTGAGGTATGTATGGAGACTGACATACTTCTGCTCTGGACTTTAAGCTAGTGTAATCAAGCAGAACTGTAGTCAGTGAGGTTGCTCCTTACTCAGTTATTTCATATGCTGTCTATACATCATCCTGGATGCTCCTTTTGAAATGTTTACACTAGATTGACTGGACCAGAGTGACTGGGAATGGATTTGTAACACCACCCATACAGGTTTTCTACTTTTGTATTGCAACTCTTTGAAAATATCCCCACTGAATCTTGGTAAAATCCTAGTTTTTATGCTTACCTTCTAACTACTTTTTGGAGATGCTGATAGTGAGGCGTACAGGACTGCACATAATCAGCTGTTCTCTGGAGTAAAGACCACAGGCATATATCTTTCTTCATTTACAATAAAATACTCTTATGTCTAACTTGTCCTTCCACTGTGTTCTAGGAGAATATGCAGGATTTGATGAAACACAACCAACAGCTGAATCAGGAGGGAAAGGAAAGGTTATTGCTCACCTGAAGGAACAGTTTCACTTTAAGAAAATAGTTATGATTGGTGATGGAGCTACAGACATGGAAGCCTGTCCCCCTGCTGTAAGTATTAAAGAACTGGAATTCTGAATGCCCTTCGAGTAAATCCTTTGCAGGAAAAAAAGTGCGTTTTGAATTCTTTATAGGACTTCAGGGAAGATCTTTAGCATTTCCCACAGCCTAAAAGAGATCTGTGGAGGTAGTTTTAATCTAGAAAGGCTGCATCACGCAATGGCTGATTTCTCTCAGCTCAGACAATCTCAGTAGGGGTGTCACCCTCTAAGCCAGGATGCTGGCTGGGTCTAGCAGGAGGGTGTAAAAGTCCAGCGACCTGTCTGTAATCAAGCTGAGATTATCACATCTGCCTTTCCCCTCCGTGTCCCCACAATAAGTGCTTGCTTCTGTGCAGAGGTCTTACCCTACTGGGATCCCAGTTCTGAATGCTGATGAACGGTGCTTGGCATGAAGGTCTGGCACAGATCTGGGGCATGTTTACCTGATACTGGCCCAGCAAGAGCGTTCATCTCACTGCACAGTGATGATACCTTGGAAGGGAGCAGCCCTGACAGGGTGAAATAATTAAAAAAAATGAATACAAAGACAGCTTTTATAAATGGGAATTAAGATCTCTCCTCTGTGAAATGACATCTCCCCTTTAGCTCCTTTTTCCACATAAAAGTACCCCAATGCCCCTTCTTCGCCAATGCGGAGGGACAGATATCTCAGTGCATGGAAACGCACAAGAACAAACTCCCAAGAGCTACTGCTGATGCCAGTTATGACAGCAGGTCCCTTACTGTTAAATATGTGCATAACTAAAGCAGCTTAGTATTAGCTTAAATGTTTTCTACCTAAAGGCAAAAAAAGCAGCAGTGGACATTTTGAACACTGCACTTTCACTGCAGATGGTTTTCTAAGATGTAGAAATGATGAGTGTTCCTGGTTAATGATTGAAGACATGGTTAATGTTTACTTTTGGTCTCTATCAAATGAGGTAAACGAAGTTAAGATAAACAGCACAGGGATAATTGTGAGATGCTGCATGCACCTTCAGATGTTAACTCATTCTTGAATAGTAAGGCTTTATGTTGCATCACATTTACATCAGATTTTTAGTAAAATCTCAGATCTGAACAATCTTGAAGTTAGGAGGCAGAGACACAACTTTCCTATTGCAACAAAACTCTGTTAACCAAAGTGGTGCCAAAATTAAATGTTAATCAAGTTCTTGGTAATAAATTTGAAAAATGAACTTGCAAAGTAAAATAGGGGAAGAGGTGGGGTAGAATACCATAATTTTAAAAACCAATCTTTAAACCAAACTTAGTTGCTGAGAAGCTCCATTCCTTACATGGGACTGCAATGATACATGTGCCCATTCTTTCTGTTTTGCCAGGACTGCTTCATTGGATTTGGAGGAAATGTAATCAGAAAGCAAGTGAAGGAGAAAGCTAAATGGTATATTACCCACTTTGATGAACTGCTAAAGGAACTGGAAGAACGATAAATTATACAGTAAAATAATATATTTAACAACTATAAATCCATTATACAATGCAATTAAACATATATTTGTTTGCAAAATTGCGTTCTGGATTTTTTGTCCATTTTGTAACACCATCAGAAATTATATATGGGAAAGAGGCGTTAACAAAGCCCCAGAGAGTGATGAATGGGAAGTCTCAGTGATGCCATCTAATGTTCTTGGAAAAAAACTGAGGCAATAATTGCTTGAAGTTACAACAGCATTTAAATACTAGAGAAGTAGAAGGGTTAAAAGAAAACAAATCCAGAAACAAACTTTTGATAGCTTTTTAGAGGAAGGCAGACATGTAACCAGCTATCCTGAATACCTGTATACAGAGTTTAAGAAACTTCACAAAAGCCGAGACAGACAATAGCTGGCAGGCTGCTCACCAGAAGTCTTCTGGGAGTATTAAACATGATCTCTTTTGAATTCTTCCTGGGAAAAATCTCAGCCAGTTCCAAAGGCAGCTCATGCACAATCATGCTTTTGTTTAGTCAAGGCTGCATGAGTAGAACAAGTATAAACTCCTTCTGCTCTCATTGTGTTCCTCTGCAATTCTAGTTATGAAGCAGAAGTGTTTGTTTACTGCAGTTTTCTACTGAATTAAAAGGCTACTAAAAAAAACCAACCAACCTAACATCCAGCTAATCAGGCCCCAATCCCACAAACACTGCGACATGCTTCACTTCAAGTGTAATTTCACTAAAGCCACAGTCAGAAGACCGTGCAGGAAGCTCTGTGCCACAGAGATGTTAACATTCACAGCACTATCTTCTGCCAGTCTGAGTGCTATGGAAACATGGAATTGTGCCAATGCTTTCACAAGAGCTCTTTAGGTTTGACTAGTTTGGAAAAAAAAACCACCCCCCCTTCCACTGCGCAAATATCAAGCCTGACCTCTAGTCCAGGAGGTACCAAAAGGATTACTCAGCTTAGCAAGAAGATAAGCTCTTTTGTTTGTAAAATACTGGAAAAAAATAGGAGGGAATAAAGCAGCGTGAGGGAAGTTTCAATGTTATAACCAAGCTACCAGTTTACCTGAACATATCCGATCACAGTAGAGTGAAGTCTACAGAGTAGCACATGTCAGGCAAGTAGTATCTGGTCTTCAGGTGGGTCCCTGGCCAAGAGTGTGGGGAGGCACACTGCTTCATATAAAGCCTTTAATGCAATTATTCAGCAAGGCAGAATTGCTGTAAGTTTTCTTACAAGAACAGTTTGCAGTCTTTTCTAGGAAGACTACAGGACAACTAAACTTGAGTTTTAATTGTGTCTTCATTATGGTGGAACAAGAACTGATAATTACCCTTCGAGGCATTGTTCCCCACTTTCTAACCACTGGAAAGTGACTTCAGTTCTGAACTCTACAAATTCTGCTCTAAGAAATGCTAAAGTATTGCTAGTGAAAGGAAGAAGGCAGACTTGGCTGTGAAATTAAGAGGGAAAAATCACAACAGTGCTCACAACAGGGGAGAAACAACTTTGGAAAGGGCTCAGGCAAAAGGAAGCAAGAAAAGACTGGCATTACTTATTTATCTGCTGTGTTATATTCAGTGAGTTTACACAGTTATCTGTAACTAAAATAACAGGAGCTAATCTCTCTGTGATGACAGCCAGAGCACGAGTCTGTAGCTCAGAACGACAGAAGGCACATTGATAATACATTACAACAACACGATTGGGAATTCAGATCTTACGTAGCGTTTAAAGACTGAAGAGACTCGTACCGTACAATGTCATGCTGCAGAACATCCAGTTATTCCTCAGATTTCTTATTCAGGCAAAACTTCACGGTCCTTGAACAAGAGCTCTGCCTGACTGAATTTAATTCCTAGTGCTCCTGGCTGAAGGTAAGAAACACGGATTGCACCAGAACTCACAAAACTCCAAAAATGCTTTTTGCCTGTTGTCTCTGACTGAGATTGCTGGTTATGAGGGGTAAGTTATAAGAACAATTCCTTATAACTTCCAATAAGAAGTTTGTTATAAATGTAAATAAGAAACATGGGAGGCTACTGGGAGAAATAACAAGGACTGGAAGCTGATGCTGTCATCCTTTTTTTCCTTTTGCAGCTAAAGAGTCCAAAGTCTGGAAAAAATGACAGCCCCAGGTGACAGTACTGCTTGTGACTGATTTTCAAGAAGGAGTAGCTGAAATTACGTACTTGGCCCATTGGGTAAGCCAAGCTGACAGCTTTAAGCTAATATAATACAAAATGTTACACAGTAAAATCCCATAATCACTTGACAACAGGAGGAAAATATGAAAACAGACAAGAATCAGATCAAATATTGACTTTGTTCAAGATGAAATTCAAGCGAAGGCAAGAGTGCAGTGTATTTCTCATGGGAAGAAAAGAAGAAATCAGACGCGAAAAAGTAAGCATCATTTGTGAAGAAAAATAAAAAGGAAAAATTTTGTATTTATCACCACAGCACTTATGACCTCTAGAACACTTAGCCAAATGGGATGTAATGGAGATATTGTGAATTCAGTTTGGAGAAGGAGGGCAGACTACTGGGAAATGCTGTCCCTGACACAGAGAAGTGGTACTGGCCAAGCTGGAATATTCTATGCAGTTACTCAGATTTTCCATAATACACACTGCAAGATGGCAGAAAACACAGGTGGTGCAATACATATAAGGTGCCAGTAAAATGTGAAAATTTAAAGGATTTTATTGACCGTTATGTTCTTCCTGAAAACTCACTGAAATGTACAAACAGGACATTCAGTAAGTGATTTGTACATTCTGTATGGTACTGATTCTTGTAGCCACTTTAAAAAGAAAATATTATTTTCACTTACAGGATGTTCACATCACTGCAGACACCAAAAGTGTTGATACATTCTAGTCTAAAAGTGAAACCAAAACAGAACTGGACATAATGGTACACTGCTTTATGCCAATCCTATTGACTCAACATGCGGCAGTTTCACACATCAATTCATATAGGTACCTACTGTACAGTTAGTGAAACACCCGACCAAGCATATGTCTGAAGTCATGACTGCTTATTAAATTAAACCCCTTTTCCTAGACTTCCAAGTTATTTGTAGAGATAAACGTATTTAACTGAACTCGATTCCCTGCAGGATATTCAGACAACTATGTTGTGTCAGTTATCTCTTTGAAAACCGTAGGTCATATTTCACAAAATTAATTTCAGGTGTAGATATCTACACAAATGTGCGATTAGTTTCAACAGGCTTCAGAGTCCTTGCAAAACAGAATGCCCTATTTTCTGTCGATAAGCTATTGCCTGACAAACTGTATCATCCTCAATTAGCGACTGCCTCTTTGTAAATTTAGAGGTACTTACTGTTTTCAGGTCTGCTAGAAAAGCTAGGTGTATTTCAGAGCTGCTAGGGCTTCAGAGCTTTGAATGTCAAAACTCCCACGCTTGTTTTTAAAATCTGCAGTCATTATAATCCTACACAAAGGCGACAACACCTCTAAAACTCCATTCTGTTTCTGTTACTGAACACTGGGCATTGTCTATGTAGCACAAGGTATTAAATACTGTATTCCATACTGAACCTGAGGAGCTGTCTCACAGAGGAACTCATTATAAGTCTTTGTACTGGTTTTAAATTAACCAACCTTTTAATTATGGTCCTACATTTCTTTTTTTACTGGTACAATCCTTAGGGCAAAAGACTGTTAGATTCTAAAGAAAAGAGGTCTCTTTTATAAGCTCAATACAGTACTTTTATATTTCAGACTATGATATACAATGTATACCATAAATTAGTTTAAGACAAATACTTGTCACTTTATCTATGTAGGCACAAGTACATCAGTGACTTTACTGAAGCGGAGAAATCTTCAATGGTATCATGATTCTGGACTCCATTTCCTGAATAAGGGGCACTGAAAAAAATTGAGACAGGGTTTAATTTCACTAACACAGATCGTTAGCAGTTCTGCACACTCAA
Source organism: Pterocles gutturalis (assembly GCF_000699245.1). NCBI lineage: Eukaryota > Metazoa > Chordata > Aves > Pterocliformes > Pteroclidae > Pterocles > Pterocles gutturalis. Next base: position 11,403 of record NW_010114589.1, on the reverse strand, counting down.
TTAGAACAGATATTACTGTCTTCAAATTACTCTCCTAGCTAGTGCATGTCAAGTCACCAGTAACCACCAACATTCCTGTAACTAGAGTAGTTTTGAGAACAAATGATTTTTAAATATAATCTGTCTGTTCCTTTGAAAACAATTATTTGTATTCCTTCTCACCAAAATGAAAGTTATCTTACATTTTTCTGGTATATTTCCTTTGAAATGCACCCTATGGAACCAAAATCTGACATGCTTAGCATACTTTTGTGAGTTTTGTTATGAAAACTATCTTTGATCTCGAAGATCTCCTTGCTTCTAGTTCCAAAGTCTAAATTCCCTTTTCAAAGGAATGCATTTAAGAAGGCTCCCTTATTTCATGAAATATTAGAGGTAATAATTTAATATGAATATAAATTTCACTACTGGCTCCCTAAATTTTTGGACACAAACTTAAGCATTTACACAAATCTGTTCTACAGGAGAGGTGCTTGAATAAAAATTTACTAAGAATGTAGCAATTTTTTAGCAATTAGGCAACTTTTCCAAATTTGTACAATCAATTGCAAAATTGACCTGACAGCTTAGTGAAATGTCCCTCCTTTCCCTCACAGTAGAAAAACTGACACACAGACACACGCACACACCAGAGATGGAAAACTTTTTGTCATTGTGCAATGTACTGAAGAACAAAAATGATGACATGCACCAAAGTCCACCTCCAGCATTCCAATGAAGTTAATAGGTTACCTGTGTAATAGACGAGCTCATCCCAGCCAGGTTTATGCCACGCAGCATTCCTTATATCTTCTCTGGTTTGGAGATCTTTGTAAGCTGGTGAGGGAAAAGAACAAGCACAAAGCTTAGAAGTAACTCCTTTTCCTTCTATACATTAATAGCTCCCTTAGAAGTATTCTAGTGCTTTAGGAGGCTGCAAACACTGGGAAGGAAAAAAGCCAGAAGTTCTTCTCCACAAAAAGGAAAAGCTCCCAAACCAACGCAAACAGAAGGAACTGGGGAAGAGAGAGAATGTCTTAGACACAGGTAAGACAGATAATGGAACAGAGTACAGTTCTACATGAGTGGTGTCAGATTTCTAATGCTGGAATGTAATATTCTGAATTGTTGAGATATGAAGATAATGCTGCATTATTTTATAAAATAAATATTAGACAGTGAGTTTTTTCAAGTTGAAACAATCCTAACGTGAAAAGTAGCTACGCATTTATAGTGACTAGCACACAGAGAAAGCAAAACCATTGTGATGTAGTAACGTAAATAAATGCTTGACTTTCTTTTTTGTAGGTGTGGTATATGTGATGCTTGAAACTAAACTGTAAAAGCCTGACTTCAGCACGAAGGGGGATGGAGAAAGGAGATGGTGGGACATGGCTTGTCATGCTTATGTTACTGAAAGCAAACAAGTAGTCCCTAATAAGAAAGGGCCATGAGAAACTGGTGATGGAAACATATTCACTTCTCCTTGCTTGTTTGAGAAATAGTTACCTACACAAAAGTTAAGAAAATCAACATTGCTGGTGTAAAACAAAAAAAGCCTCTTAGGGCATTCCTTTGCCTTCTGTAAAAACCTTGTCTTCTGGGCAAAGTACACTGTCTGTTAGAGGCTGATTCAGCAAGAAAAAAAGCAGAGAGCACAAACAAATTTACCCCAGAGGTGATGAACCATATACAGCTGTCCAATTTGTGAGAAAAATCCTCCAACTGCTTCATTATTATCCTGGCGGAAACGAATTGCACGAGCCCTAGAGAAGAGCAAAGCAGACATTAAAAACAGCAGATCTGGGTAGGAAATAAGTGATAATTCAAAGGAAAGCTATGTAGCTGTGCTATGCAACACTTCACAATTTGGTGTGTGAGTAAGATCAGTATCTCTCTTAACTACAAATCTGTTGCATCTTCTAAAAGAGATTGGCTACCACTATAGATATGCCTATTTTATAAAAATTCTAAATTCAATTTACTTTATTCAAATTACTGTAATTAAATGAATTACATAGATGATAATGACACGTCTAACAATCCAAGTCCTCACATATGTCACATGAGTTGAAGATACTCCAAATTATTTAACTATCAACCATTAGAGTAAATTGAAAGCAACACATACTGGTTTTAAGCAAGACAAAATCAGAAGCATATACTCCAGAGAAGACTGTCTCAAATGCTTTTAACCTATATATTAAAATACAAATGTGCTGCTCAACAGCTTTTCAAGAAGTAACTTGAATTTAAAAGAGCCAATACTTAGGCCATTTAAACTAAAAGTCAGTCAGCTTCTAGTGGTGTTGTGGAAGTTGTGAAAGATCAACAGTCTCAAGGCGTTAACCGCCACCCTTCACTGAGCAGTGATTTCTGCTGAAAATAAATAGCTTCTGCTTTATTACATCAAACTAAAAGGGTTATGTGAAGGAAAGCCAAACCACAGAGCCCACAATGTTGTCTGCACACAGAATTCATCTTTCTTTCCTCAAGGGATAAATTAAGGGTCAAAGATCTTACAAGCTGCGTAACTACAGAAGCAGGCCATTAACTGGATGACTGAAATGCTTTGATACCATTCTGCCACCTCCACTTCATGATTTTTAAACATACAACTCTCAAAACAGGAGAACACAAGTGCCAAAGCAACACTTACCAGTAATTTCCCCACTCAATCATTGTTCCGGGCTACAAAAACAAAACAGATTGTTAAAACTGTAATTTAAAGAAAGTTAGAATATTTGGAAAGTTTTCACAACATTTACCTATGGAAAACACAATTTATTAACAAAATCACTTCCTTCAAGTGATAAGCATATTATAATCATCTGTAACTACTCTCTTTACTTAGTGTATTACTTCTTAGTCATATGCCTGAAGTTTCCTTCACATGAAAACACAGGGTTTTCAGCCCTGCAGATATTAGTATCTTGTTAGAACCTGCCTTCATGTTGGACCCCACACTTTGAGAGCAACAGTGACTCAGACATCAGCTTTGATAAGAACCAGATTTTTAAGATGAGGTCTGTCTTCCATCTACATTGTATAAACATGCTTTGAGTATTTTACAACAGCACAGAGCTTAAAAAATAAAAAGATAAATTTAAACTTACTCTAAGTTGATAGGATCTCAGTTCATAAATATTAGGCCCCTCCCTGGGAACAGGTTCATTCCAGAAACTAAACTCCAACAATAACTGGTTCTTGCGCGAGAGAAGCATGTTACCTCTTTCTTTGCGAAACTCTGTGAATTCCTAAAAAACAATGTGATCACGGTCAAACTTTGTACTACGTTTCAACAACAAAAGCCAGCATACCATATGGTGGCTTAAATTTTTTTTTAATGCTATCTTGGGCATTTTGGGACATTGAAATCCTTTACATTGTAAAGGCATCTAAATTCCCCTGGCGTATTTGAAAATTTGAACTGGCATGGTTACACAACCCTAAGTGTATTGAAGTATTCAGGTATTAAACCTCAGTATTCCTGAATATGAGAATAAACCCTTTTCCAAAGAAGTTTCTAAGTTTGTACAGGAAACGATGAGATATTGAAGCAAAAGTGGGTATCCAAACATGCAGTTTTTTGCTCTGACGATTCTTTGAGTAAAATAACCAATTCTAACAAAATCAATGAATTTTACCTTATTTTGACGGAGTTTATTCATGACCTCATTGAGAGCTGGATAGCCTCCCTCATATCTCCACAGATGTACTGAAACAGAAAAACGGAAGCTTCTTCAGGGATGCCACAGACTAGCACTAAATCTTATGGATTATCACAGTACAAAATGCTCCTCATACTAGAGAATGACACAAAAACAGAAGTCAGGCAATAGGTCAAAAATTGATTTCCTTTAAAGAAAGCACTACATATTTTATCATCCTAAGAATAATGAAATTATTTGCTTTTTGAAAGGGGTTCTCTTGAAAATTTACAATCTACTCTGAGGATAACAGGGAAATTTCTGAAAGGACTTTTTGTTGCCATGCTAGTATGATGTGATGACTTTACCTGACTGTAGTTGAAAATGAGATTCAATTTAAGAGGATGACTTAATTCCAAAAACGTGTTTTATACCAATTTCATCTGAGTGCAGTAGAGGGGTAGATTTTTTTAGTTCAGAAATTACTCAAGCACAAAGAGCAACACACTTTCTGTAGACATGAAAAATGATGCAAATGTTATTTTTGAGGTAAACATTGCATTTAAAAAAGCAGAAGATATCTGAACATGCTAGAATTGTTAAATTTGCTAGGATTTCCCCCATAAAAACAATTTCAGAACAGGTATCTACATTTGAGTTTTTTCAAAGCATTCCCTCTTTAATAAATCACAATAAATCAATTTAATAAATCATAACAAGATTAATTTACAAGAACTTAATATAGCAAGGCAACAATATTTCACCTCAAAGAGTCCCAAACACTATTTTCTCTCCTCAAATGCAGTCCTTTCCTTTCCTAAGAGAGCGAACTGGAGGCTATCTAAGGCATTTCGCTATGATAGCAGATTCATCCAGTGCGCCTGCTTCTGCTGTCTTATCCCCAGGGCAAATTTGATATATCCAGCTAATATTAACACAGCCCGGGCACAAGTACTGAACAAGTCCAAACCCCTATAATCTGCTTTATTACGTTGCTAGAACTGTTGCAATAATATTTTCAAGGCAGACTACAGATGCAATCACAGATACAGTCTGTGTTAACAAGTTAAAAAAGCAATGAATGAGACTTGGCTAAGATATTCTCATTTCAGTTGTCTTCATTCCCCAGTTTCCCTTCAACTTTTGGAATTGTTTCTCAGACATTGTTTGGTTTATCTACTGTTATTTCTTTGCATTTGTTCAGGTCAATATTGCAATATGCTGCGAATGCAGGAAAAATTAATGTGTATATGAGTATAATTTTCAATAACAAAGCAATGACATTGATACTAGCATAGGTCTAACAATGGAGCTACGTAACAAACTGCACAACAAAGATCAGTATACCATTGTATTCACGGCTTCCCATTCCTTCCATTTCTCAGAACCCAGGAAATTTTTCAGGTCTTCTCTCTACACTAGACTCTTTGTAGCTACCTCTGCAGCAGCTCTTCAGTAATTTCTAGTTCCAATATGTTTTGAATCTGCTAGTTAGGCAGTATCCATGAACAGAAATTTTTACTTTCCTCTAGTAAAGGCCGAACTTATTGTTGAGTTTACAATGCAATCATTTTTTTCAGATGGTGTGAATGACATGCATTTCATTGTCATATGAAATGATAATAAAAGTCTGAGTAAAGCTTTTATAGTGGCCAATGAAAGATAAACTCTGTCTTTGTAAGCCTTTGCCTTTACCCTAAATATTCACAAACATGATCTGTGCCTGTAAAGTATTACAGGAGCACATTTTACAAGCATTTCCCAAAACTGCTGGAAAACATAAAAGTGTATTAACAATAGGACAAATTTTAAGAATTAATGCTTTACTGTCAAACTCAACAAGACAAAAAGCAAGCACTGTAAATGTTAATACGACTACTGATAATAGATGCACACACACCCTCGCTGTATACATTGCTACAGGTTTACTGTCAACAGAGATGATTCAAAGAGAAGAAACCTGCCAAACACACGTTTCGCTTGTATGGTTTTACATTCTGTTGTACTTCTATCTCCTACCAGCCTGATCTTGCTCTCCGTACCACGTGTTCCAAGTCCCCACCAGTGCACATGGGTAGTGTTTTTCTTCATGAATCTTTGGCAGCACCTCTTGACTTGAAAACAAGGAATACAGACACTATGTTGCATTTCCTTCAGGGAGGCTACAGTTGAGATGTATAACAAATCACCACACGGTTATCATTATGGTATGAAAATTCACAAGCTCTACTTTTCAGAGGAGAAAGCTGAAATACAAAAATCTGCTATACAGGGGAAAGATAGCTACAACACTATGAAAAATTAAGGTAAGTGTTATAATTTCTCAGACTGTCATACAAATATACAGCATGGTAGAATTCTTTCGATGCAATAAGTCATGTCTATCACCTCAAAGGTTATCCAACACATTAGGAAAGGAAGTATCAGGGTGTCTCCCAGAAAATACAGCCTAACCATATGGGTGATTTGCTTTAGGAAAAGCTTTTCTTTATCAAAGTGGGTAGAATATACAAAAATAGGAAAGGACAGTCTTCTGTACCAGTTACAATGCTGTTAATTCTGTTGAGCTGAATGAATAAAAATAAGTATTTTGATAGATTAAATGTTGACTGTACTTAAGAGTATGCAGCCTTATTGCCTTCTACCATTTCACAAAGTGGTCTTAGTTTGAGGCAACTTACCCATTCAAGCATACAGTGAAACTGGCTTAAAAATACCTCCAACACAAAATTGCTGTTTGACTACCTCCAGTATTTCTAACATTTTTTCAAACTTTAAAAGTGGCCTACATTAGCCCTAGGAATTTAGTTTTACCGATTGCTGACTCAGTTAAGACAGCTTTAATTGTGCTGTACTTTGATTATTAATAAGTCAATTAGTCTGGTTGAACTTTGCCTTTTAATATTTTTCCCTGAATAATTACCCCTCTTACTCAGTTTGGCTCATAGGCAATGAGTCTCTGCACAATACCAAATAATCGGAAGTAGGCTAGTCCTGGGCTGAGAGTCACTAGGTATCAGTTTTTCTCTCGATTCTGCCATTGACTTTCTAGACAACCTTGAGCAAATCCCATTATCAATTTTTACCTCAAGATTTCCCACTACATAGTGTAAATAATACAACAGAATGACTCTCCAAGGATGTTTTCAAGGATGTTTCACCATCAGTTCATTTTTGCAAAGCATAATAAGATCCTAGAAAGGCAGCTTAAAATAAGAATGCTCAATTATTCTTACAATAACCCTAAAATATCTTTTGATGGAAATTACAGAAAAAAACCTCACAGAATGCCTTATGAACACCATCTTTTTCCTTTTTAAAAATAACTGTTCCTAATTCTTCAGAAGGGGTCATTAACTACAGTGATTCATTAAGTACTCTCCTTACTGTCTTCATTACATTATTTATTTATTAATACATGATGACTAATCCTTATTCTGATGTGATACAGCATAAGGAATTAACCTATTCATCTTTAATTTAGGGAGAGGAAGGAGGGAAGTTCAGAGGGGCTTAGGTTTTTTTTATTACTCCATTCTTAAGTTTTCTCCTTCCCTGGAATAGACTTGCTTTGGTTTGGAAAAAGTAAACCTAACCACACATACTTAATCCGACTGCTGTCAGAACTTTCTTTACTATTGTCTCTTTCCTTGGGAAGAGAAAAAAAAAAAGAAAAAAAAGCCTCTCCTTTCACTTGACATTTAGGTAGCTCCTGAGGTAACAGAGAGAAGTGGTTCCCTGTCTTGTATAATCGGACATGTTTATATTAAGCTTTTAAACAGCAAGCTGCCTGAATGCTAACTGTGCTTCTCTGTGTATATATATTTTTTTTTAAACAAAAAAGCTAAAAATACCTTATGACTGAATGTTATTCTAGTGGATTTATATGTTTGCATAGCAAGGAAAACAGCTCTGAATTATCTAGCCCCATTTCAAAGCTGAACACATGAAGGCAGAGAGATGTTAGATGTACAGCAAACCAGTAACACTCGAGGACATGAGCTGGGAGTTGTGAACTTCTTCCCCACTCTCCAGCCCAGCTGCTATTCTCACCAATACACCACACTTAAAAAACTGATTGCAGCAGGGTATCGTTATGCTAGGAATGTTTCATTTAACTGACAACATTGATCACTGCCAGTGAGGAAGCACTGCTGCTTTGAAACATGTGAGGGTCACTACATTTCCAACTTTAAACATTCAGTTCTTGAAAGGGCAGTTGTTCTGGCTCCAGAGGAGTGATTATGTAGGCAGAATAGGACTAATATTTCTGCAATTTCATCCTTAAATTAGTAAATTTAAAATGTTACTATTCATACATTTTTATAAAGCTACAACATTTTGGAAAATCCCTAACAGTACTGCTCCCTTTGTAGGATATCACCCCAATGCAAAGATCCAAGGGTTTGCACAGCTCTTTGAGAGCAAATCTCAGTAACACCACTTTTGTAGAAGGAAGAGAAAGTCAATGCCTGGGTTTTTAAAATGTCCTCGAAGTTATACTTAACATTAATACTGGCATATAGTTTTACTTACCAGTGATCTCTCCCTTTCCTTCCTGTATGCAGACAATAACCACCCTCAACAAATTCCTACACGGCAGCTGGAGTGGGACATGCTAGAATACCAGCATCTACCCACGTTGACCAGCAATTGTAAGACAGCTAAGGGAAGGGGGAGAGCTGTTCCAACAAACATCACTCATGTTTTCACAAAAAGCATCATCCTAAATTGCAGCTTAGGAAACCGACACCTCCAAGAGGGAAGGCAGGGGCTGAACTGAGTAAAGTATCTTTCGCCATCTCTCTCCAGTAACAATAGGATCTATTTAACACTGTACCCAAAAAATAAAAGCGGAATTTTTCCACCTCCCCTCTAAATAATGATATTTGCCAATTTTGAGAACAGCTTGTGATCAAATCAAGATGTCTAAAATGTGAAAACATAATACGCACACTTACCAAAGCTTGTTGTAGGCGTCTAGACATTCTGGTTTTACATTGTGAACTGAAACAACAACATTACGTGAGAAATGCAGAAACAGAATAAGGAACTGGTAAAGTTAAATATAAAAATATCACTCACTCTGTAGTTTATACAGACTGCTGGTCTCTCTTTTGGCTAGAAGGTTGGAGTGAGCATCTTTCCTTGGATCGACTTTGCGAACAAATAGCGATTTTAACCAACTGTCTTCACGAGGTCTGCTAGCTGAAGATACCAGCCCCCTACATATTAACAAGTACATTATACTGTCACTGAGCGTGTCTTGGAAATGCCCACAACACAGGGAAGACTGGCACAATCAAGTTTAATGCAAACAGTATCACAACACACAGTTAACATACACGACTGTTACAAAAACTTTCCACTGAGCCCCTTCCTAGCAAGGAAAAGGGAATTCCTTCCTCACTGAGATTTACCTTCTCACAAACCATTTTACTAGATACACAGCAGTCAACCATGCCCTGTCCACTTTTATTTTTTCTGCACATGGCAGGTAATGGCTGGCTGGCTGCTTTTGCTGCCTATTTATATTCTTTTTCATCAAGTGTCTTTGCTCAAGAAGCTTGGGTCTGTCCTGATGTACACAGACATGAGTGAAAAAGAGCAAAAAGACAGTGTGCATAAGGAAAAATGTGTACAGTGTGAACAGGAGAGTAACTACCATATGCTCCTATGTTGCTTAAACATAGCTCTAAAAAAGGAAAAGTTAGATAGCACATCTTTCAAGAGAAAAAAAAATAATGAAAGTCTAATTTGTGAAAAATTACGAGTGGCAGGAAACAAAAAGCCTGCAAATATTTCAATTCCAAATTCTGGCAACTGTACTTTGCAGGGGTACAGATCCACATTCTTTGTACAACACTCACAACTTCCCTTTCTTTGAAACAGCAGAATTTCACTGTCTTTTTTAATCTAGTCTTTATGCAGTTTCTGCAAGTACACTTCCAAAATAATACCACTTCCCTTTACACTGCAGAGTACACACAACTTCACAATTGATAACTGAGCTTTTTAAAAATTATGTTAAATTAATTATACTTCTATTTTCCAGCTGACAGAAGACACCTCAATCACAAAAACCTGCACAGAAGAACAAGAGAGCAGATGTATTTAATGGATTCTCTAGAATGTGTAACAGGGAATCCCAAGCTCCAATGTTTTTTCTTCTTTCTCATAAGAAGCACTTCCAATTTGCCTCTTTTTGACATAGGGTTTCTGCTGAAATACTGAAATATCTGACATACTAAAAATGGGGCACTACAGCTAGAAATTTAAACCTTTTCCTGCCTCAAAAGTCAACTTTTCACCCTTAATTACTGCCTAGGAGGTGCAGAAAAGAGCCATCAGTCTTCAGCTATAAAGCTGCCTTCCAGATAGCAAAAGTCTGTGACAATAATTCATTTTTTAAAGAAAATCTCAGCTTTCTCTGGGAAAAGTATCTTCACGAACATGCCTTTCCCTATTACACAAAAGCAGTTCACACTAGCTGTGTTTTTCAACAACCAACCTTTTAGTCCCCCTGTCTGAAAATAACATAATTAACTGGTTCACCCCGTGGAAGCAGGACAGAGGAAAGGAAGAGTAGTTCATAGCAGGGAAACAATAACAACGAGAACAACTACAGCTGAGATGACCTTCAATGTTAAGAAGCAATTGGCAAATACCTTATTGATATATTTATTGAAATCAGTCCCTTCTTTGGCCCTAGGCAAACACACAAACACATTACTGTGCTGAAAGCTAAGCAGCTATTCCCTGCTACGAGCATGTAAAAAGGCATTCCATGATAAGGTTGTTGCTAGAAGAGAGTGCATACATCTATCTGCCTGGAGTGCACTTATCTCCGATCTCAGCTGGAGGAGGAGAGACACAGGTGACTGCAGTTGTGTTGTCACATCTACATCAGGTGCCACAGGAACACAAGCTGTCCCAGACGACAGGGGGTAAACCCCACCTAATAACCATGCACATAAAATCTCACAACATATACTCTCCACAACTCTCCCCATTCCTGTTTTAAAGAGCTGCTTGCAGTGATGCCTTTAGTCTTGCACAGGGGCTGCTGCCCATTCTGAGGCCTGAGACAGCAGCTTTCCCTGTTTCAAAGAAAGGGAGAAAAAAAAGCGTGTAGATCCATGCCAGTCTGGCTGCACCTGTGTCTCCAAACCCCAAAGAGCAGATGTATCCGCTTCTGATATCCAAGAAACATGCATGCACATCCGTGCCCTGAGATCTGTGTATGTGTGCACCCTAGCCACCCAGGAGGTGTGTCTGACCCTTCACACATCAGATATGTGACCATGCAAACGTCTGCACCCCAAAACTTGATGGATGTGTCTGTGTGCATGCCGGGACACCTGGGGCTTGTATGCAAGCACACACACATCCCAGCTCCTACGGGAAGCATGAATACACGTGTCCTGACACCCAAGGGCTGCACACACCCTGGGGTCCATGTGCAGCTGTGCATCACAAAGGCAGGCAGATGCTGGCGTGTGCAGCCATGCACCCCGACGCTGGGGGAAACATGGATGCGGGGCAGGGGTGCAGGGCAGCTGTGTAACCTGGCACTGTGAGCGTGGAGCGCCGTGTCCTCACACCATAGGGTGTTGTTTCGTGTGGAGCCATGCACCTCAGCAAGAGAGGACACGAGCTGCAGAGTGGCCATGCACCCTGCTGCCTGGGGGATTTGGGATACACCCGGATCCTGGAAGGGCATTTGTGTGCAGAGCTTCCACATACACCACCAACAGGAATACGCGTGTGCAGG
>NW_010114588.1:0-6792 GCF_000699245.1 Pterocles gutturalis | reverse complement strand
CCCGGGGCTGCCAGGCACTTGCCTCGCCTCGCCCCGGTGAGCCGTGGGTTCTCAGGGCTCTGTGAGCCCCAGGCACTGTCCTGCGCCCGTGTGCGTGGCAGCCCCCGCTGTGCCGTTCTCCCCAGCGGTGTCCTTCACCACAGAACAGCTGCTGCCGGGTTAGAGACAGGCTTTCAGCTGGCTTCTGGAGGTCAAACGAGATGGAAATTCAGCCAGCAGCGAAAGGACAAACTCCAATGCTTACAGGAAGCCTTGGTGAATGTTTAGTATGCTGAAAGGAGTTTACAAACCTTCGCATGAAAATGTTTAAGGGTTCCACTCAACCTCTCTCCTCCTTTCTCCAACGATGCTTGAAATAGAGAGTACTATTTCAGCCCTAAAAAGAGTTACACTACTTTAAGAGCTGATTTAATTATTGCTCCACTGTTTTTAGTGTAGATTCATGAATTGCTTTCAAGACTTTCCTTCTGTGGTTAAATGCTAAGCTTTTAGTTGCGGTTTGGCATGAGGGAAAAACCCGCCAATGCCTTAAATAAACAGCTCTTGAGGGGTACTGGTGGGCCGATTCCCAGCTTGGTAAATCAATTTGTCTGGTGGCCCCACCTGCTCCTTTAAGTCATGCATCCACTGTGTGAGTCCATATCTTCTACCACTATTAAATGATGAAATTATCTGGAGAGAGAAATTTTTGAAAGTTAGCTTTTGAAGTGATGTAACTTCCGTATACTTTCTTGCAACTTTTGGACAATCACACACTGTAAGCAGTGACTGACTGGTTGATTTTTTTCTTAAAAACAGAAGCTTTCCCACTGTGTAGAGAAGTGGCGGTTTCTTACAGCATTACAGAGGCTGTATGAGTTGCTCTCTCCTTTCCAACGGATGATGTCACGCCACAGTTTCCTGGGTACCCAAAGTCCGCAGGATGGAATCTGAACTCATTTGGTCTGTTTGTTTCATCAGATGGCTGTAAAGTGAATGAACCTGTTTTTTCTTTGGTGATGGCTGTGCTCCACTGTCCCTGTGCTCCCATATGTGACTTGAATTAAAACAGCTGTGTGCTATCTTCTCATTCCCTTGGATGACTGCACTGCACTGCCTGCCCCATCCCAGGGGAATCCCTAATGGCATGAGCTGTGCTAGCAAAAACTGGAGCTGTGCTTCCTCTCCTCCTTTTCACATCCCCTTCAGCTGTGCTTCCCCCCCTCCCCTGGCCTGTGCTGACAGCCTGGCTGTGAGTTCAGTTCAAAGCCAAGACACTTTCAGGTTGTCTACAAGTAGGTGCCTGCGTGTGCTCTAGTTTGCTTTAGCTTTCATGGTGGTCAATGGAAATCTTGTCAGGACAGTCACTGGCACTTAGAGGGTGAGCAGGTCACCCTAAAGTAGACACGCTGGCTGGGATTCATCACTTAAACAAAGGTGCTGGTGTTGTTTGGTGGTCTCCAGGTTTCCCTCCAGAAGAGGAAGATCTCATGTAGGTCTTGTGTCATATCTGCCAGCCTCATGTGGCTGTCTTGGATGTCTGGCTGTCTCTTTTTGTGCAACTGAGTGTCATGTGCCACGGCTGGTCTGCTGGATTGCTCTTCAGGGTGCATTCCCTGTACTGACTATATCTCCATCGGCTTGATGAGAGTTTAAACAGCTCATCACATGCAGAAAGTAAATACCGGTCTTGTGTTCAATCCCACCCCCTTCACCCTGATCCAGTGATCCAGTGGCTCTGCTCTGAACCTGCCAGACAAGCAGCAACGCCAAGTGGTCCAAATCTGCTAGGAAGTCAGCTGTGTCAGAAACAAAGACAACTCTGGCCAGTTGCCCTGCTTTTGGATGGCCAGACTTGCATGCATGTGTGCATCAAACGCCATCCTGTAAAACAGGATGTGCACTACGTATCTTACTCACCTGCTTCACAGAATCACAGAATGTTAGAGGTTGGAAGGGACCTCAAAAGATCATCTAGTCCAATCCCCCTGCCGGAGCAGGAACACCTAGATCAGATCACACAGGAATGCATCCAGGTGGTCTTTGAATGTCTCCAGAGAAGGAGACTCCACAACCTCTCTGGGCAGCCTGTTCCAGTGCTCTGTCACCCTCACTGTAAAGAAGTTTTTTCTCATATTCAAGTGGAACTTCCTATGTTCCAGCTTGAACCCATTGCCCCTTGTCCTATCACTGATGTCACAGAGAAGAGCCTGGCTCCATCCTCCTGACACTCACCCTTTACATATTTATAAACATTGATTAGGTCACCCCTCAGTCTCCTCTTTTCCAGGCTAAAGAGACCCAGCTCCCTCAGCCTTTCCTCATAAGGGAGATGCTCCATTCCCTTCATCATCTTTGTGGCTCTGCGCTGGACTCTCTCCAGCAGTTCCCTGTCCCTCTTGAACTGAGGGGCCCAGAACTGGACACGATATTCCAGATGCGGTCTCACCAGGGCAGAATAGAGGGGGAGGAGAACCTCTCTCGACATATCACAGCCTCTCCAGCCTACCACTGATGTATTAAGGAAAAGCTAACACTGTGAAAATGCATAGAAATACACCTAAGGCTGCTGGAAATACACCTACGGCTGCTGAAACTGACGCTAGAGAAGATAAGAGAGCACCAGAAAGTGTGTCTCTATGAGAGAGGGCTAAAGTGCTTCATGTGTAACTTGTTAGTTGACTCCTTCCTTTCTCCCCTTCTGCTCCTCTGAAATAAGTGATTAAGCCATGCTCCAGGATGTCAATGGGACATCTTGTGACAGTGGAGAGAGGTCTTTTTATTCAGCACTGGCATATAGGAAAGCTCTTCCAGAGCTGCTTTAATAATTTCCAAAACTCTCACACAGAAGTTGTTCTGACATGGGCTAGAGTGTTGCAAACCTTTGTTGAGTAAGGGTGAACTCCACAGCCAGCCAGCAATACCTTGAGAGAGCATGGGCTTTACCTCTCCTCCATTGTGGTTTCCCTCTAGGAAGTGGGTTGCTCTGTGTTGTTCCTCTAGGTTACTCAGCAGAACTGTACGGGCAATGAGCTCTTGGTCTTACTCTGGAAGCCAGCATGGAACAAAGGATAAAGAATATGTCTTGACTTTTTGGGTTAAATGTTACTAGAAGTAATTTCTGGAGCTACTGCAGAGGGCTTCCAGTAAAAGGCTTCTTTTGCCACTAAATCTCTTTCTGGCGTCTCTGTCACAGGGCCCAACAGCTCACATCATGCATTGCAACATACTTGGTTTCAAAATATTCTGGAATGGGCCACTCAGCTGCACTGGATGGCTTCTAGAGGAACTTGAGGCACTGAGGCCAAGGGAGCCCGCTCTTCAGGGGCTGGCTTTGAGATGACTAAGAGCTGTCACAGACTTCGGCAGCCAGCTGGATAAACGTCCCATGTGGGTGGAATTTCTCATGCCCTACCACAAGCATTCCAGGGTGGTCTGTCTCAGCAATCAGCTGAGCTGCTAGGAATGGTGGCTCCTGGCATTTCTCTGCTTGGAGGTGTTACAGGAATAACCTGACTTCCCTCTTCAGCCTTTACACAGAAAGGGGTTTTCTCTGCTATCCTTCTAGCTGTGTGATTGAGAGAGTCTAAACTGAGGTCAGTGACTTCTTACCCAAGAGTGAGAACCCTAAAACAATGAGCTGTCTCAGGAAATTTCAGAAGACTGTCAGCATCATAAACAATGTCACTGGCTTCTCATACAGCTCATCAACTCCATGCATGACTTCATTTTGCCCCAGCTCACATAATCGCTGAGACAGGCCTTCATTGCTTTTCCAGGGCTGAACAAGATGCACATCCTCCTTGCGTACACTCCCACCACTGTGGCAGTGGGCTCCTAGGTATGTCTTAGAAGACAGAATGATTTCCCCTCCTGTTCCTTCCCTCAGTAAATCCTTTGGAGAGCATTCTCATTTCCATCTTGGTGGAGTGGCGATCCTCATCCCTTCTCTCTCCTTCCTGTGTCTTCAAGTATGAATTTTCATTGTTGTGTTTAGTCCAAACAGACTCAGTCCCTTTTGATGCAACTATATTTCTTTCTTTTCTTGATATCACTTATTGTTGGACTTGTGGCATTAACTGAAGTTAACATCTACTGCTTTATCTCTGGTATAGTGATTTTACTTTAATAAAATCAAAAGGTGAAGAAGTACTTTGCTTTTACTGAGAAGAATTCACTAACTAGTCTGTGCATGTGATTGAGGGGAAAGGGAAAAGGAGAGAGGGGCTATCCACCACCTGTAAGTTTTTTGGGGGGGCTGTACACAGGTCTCTCAAGCAGTATAGCTAGTCAGAAATGTGCAAAAAACCTCTCTGGAAAAAAGGCTCCATCTTTCCCACAGTACAGCTGCAGTGGGAATGGGCCAGTCTGGTAGGGAACACTCATTACTTCTTCCCTTAGAATGGAACAGCAACCCCATGGGGTTGGTTGAAATGTGTGCTTCTGCTGAAAGCAGGTTTAACTTCCTCAGTCTCTGTTCCCATTCCTATGGTACCTGCATGCCATGATTCACAACAGGCAAAGTGCATTTTACCAGTATTGCTTAGACCTCCTGCATGCAGTGCCTAGATTCAGCTATGTATCTTTGGCATATAGTAGTGCTTCATTCCCACTTGACTGGAAACTATTATGACACTGGTAGTATGAGTATTTATTGCCTGTTCTACAGAAACCCTTAGATTCCAACACAAGAAGTGTCTCAGACGTTAGGTGTTATTTGAGACAGGACAGAAAAAAGAGCCTTTAAGCCAGAGTTTACAGTCCAGACTAAGACTACATGGAGCAGGCTGTTAAATAATTGGGTAGGGAAAAGTATCAGACGGAAAAAAGGTACGGGGAGAGAGAATGTATAAATCTAAAATAAAACAAGTTTTGAGATCAAAGTTGGGTTTTACTTATGCATTAATTGTTTGATCAGAAAATACAGTTTGGAAATAAAATCTGCCGACTAGCTGGGTCTTGTCTGATCTGTTAAATTGGGTAGTTGTATATTTTGCACCTGCCATTAATAAAGTATATATGTTGGTTGTCACTAACAATGGGATATACCATAGTATTTTTTTAAGACACGAGGCAAAATATCTAGTTCCTATGAGGAAACAGCTAACAAGTAGTCAACCTGGAGAGACAGGCATTCTACCTCCCATGGGCACCTACTTTAGAATAAAATCTCTATTGACTGGAACAAGTCTAGATGACTGAAGGTAGGTCAGATGAATCCCATGTGCATACAGGATGTAAGCACACCTTTCAAAGTACACACATAACATGCACCATAGTGGTATATAAAATTAAGATGAAGATGTGAAATAATCTTAAAAACCAGGAAATCTCACAACCAACATTGGCCATAAAATCTTAATTTGACTTCAGTATGCATATGTATCATGATCAGGTTTTAATTACAAGATCATAAAATACACTTTTCAGTTGGACTTCTGATTCACGTACTGTGCAGGACAGACTATGGAACCCCTCACTGCTGTACCTCAGTGTTACCAGAACGTTACTTAATTTCTATACCACCCCTCCGGGGTAACATAGTGATCTCATCACCGATTTACAAATCAGGGATTTGTGATGCACAAAAATTAATATTAGAAGTGTCACCTTCACCAGCCTCAGTCTCCTAAGACACAGCTTTTCAGAGTAGTCAGGCGTAGTCCTTTTCTCAAGCACAGTACAACTTCAGTTGTAGCCTTTGGTAGTCCTGCACACTGCAGACCACTGATCCTCAAGGCAAGCACCAGATGGCATGATCACCACCTAGAAAACAAAAGTGAGCAGTGACTAACAGAAGTTTCACTAAGTGATTTCTCAGATATCATGGTGAACCTACAAAAATGCGAAGGTGCTGAAGTAAGGTGATGTTCTTCAGGGTTTGTCCAGTGACTCTAGCCACGACACCATCCTTCTTCTATAAACCCCTGTCTCATGTCTTATGTCCTTTCTACTTCTGCAACAAATGAGGTGTGAAGTGAGGAAAAGCACCCTTCTTCACTCTACAAACCTGATCACCCCCAGAACAAGCTTTTTCCATACAGAGAATGAAATAGAATTCCAGTGGAGAAATAGCAGGTGGCTGTGTACTTCAAGACCCCATCAAAATGCCTTTTCACAGGGGACTGGGTAAAAACTATTTTAATGCCGGCATTGCCTGATTTTTCTAGATTTGACTCTGCAACCTTAGCAAGGTTTTTAAAAATAATTTTGTCCGGAATGTCTTAGGGTTTTTAAAAAAGCAAATGAGTACAAAACCAAAATCAGAAGTTCTATTATGTGGCAGCATATTATTATCCCCATGGTACCACAGTTGGTTTGGAACCTCTAAATCCACTTTTACTTCTGCCAAAATGACAGAGCGCGTTAGCATGCATCCTTCATGGTGCAATGTTATACCAGGTCAGACATGAGGTTTCACAGAGAATTGCAGGAAGCAGAATAGTGTCACGTATGCATCCTTAGGCCTCTGTAGAGGGATGGGCTTTACTGGTTAACAGAACACCCTTTCTGCTCGCTCCTTCCCTCTTTGATCTCTCCTGTCTCATCTCTTCCGGCATGGTTTTTTTTTTTTGTTTTTTTTTTTTTTTTCTCCTGTCTCTGGCTCCAGGCACTAATCCCATCCTCTTTGCCTGTACTACCTTTCATTTCATTCTCTGCTCTGTCAGTCCTATGAGTTAATTTGATTTTAATGTCTTGCCCTACCACCAGGCTACCAGTCAACTCATTACTTCTTCGGCAAACCCTTCACCCCTCCCCATGTGTCCAGCCTGGATCTTGCTGGCTCCCTGTCCTGGGTTAAGCTGAGACAGA
>NW_010114587.1:35132-41605 GCF_000699245.1 Pterocles gutturalis | reverse complement strand
TATGATTCTATGATATGATTCTATGAAAACTGCAACATTCATGTCAGGGGGACTGGAACTCAATGATCTTTAAGGTCCTTTCCAACCCAAACCATTCTATGATTCTATGAATAACTCCAGCTCCATCCTCAGAGATACTCTTCTGCTCAAGCAATTGAAAGAAGGTTTCAGCAGCCCAGGGATTACACAACTAATCTGCTGTGCCCAGTTAGAAACTGCTGCCTGCAGCTCCTATTTTGTTCCTAACAAGCTGCTTTCTCACATTGGATGCATGCACAACTGAGCAGGACTGAGTCACCTGTAGCTTTCTTGTTTTATTCACAAGAAGGGAGATGTGTACAAGAAATGCACAATGCAAGAGCCAAGAAAAGTTGGAGACTGGGTCTACACCCTCCCTGCACCCAGCTGGTGCAGCTATTCCTCTCCTGCCACTGTTTGCGAGTGTGCTCCTCCACCTGGCCCTGGCCTGCATCCAGCCTGCAGGTGTTTGCAGCAAACATGCAGGCACAGGCAACAGCAAAGCACACAGGTGATGCTTCATGTGAAAATCCCATCCTAGAGCCTCCAAGCTCTAAAAATCCACCCTGGAAACTCTGCAGGTCCTTTCCTGGGGGCAATTCTTCACTTGCTCCCCCACTACCTTTACAGTTGTAGCTCAGCACCATGACCACTCCAGCTCACGCTGGCCAAGCCTCCCTCCTCGCAGCAGCTCCACACTGGAGCACCAGGAACCAGAGAGAGGGAAGCCCCCCGCTCCATATTCGCAGCCGCAGCACACTCCCGGCAGTGCTCGTAGGGATCCACGCATCAGCTGGCACTCTCCTGGATGGATTTGACACATGCTGGTGGCAGCCCAAAGGAAGTTTCCTCAATAATCAGGCCCTAGCTCAGTGCTGAACAGGGTAGCTGTGTGTGCCCCATCCTTACAGAGATCTATAGATCTTGGGTATAGATCCCTTTCCAAGCACTGGGAAAGCCACCTGACTTTGCATCCTTTCGGTGATAAAGAATGCAATCCCAGAAGACCACAAGAAGACAAGTAAAAAAATCCCCCCAAATAGTTATTTTTATAATATCTTGATGTTTAATAAAAGCTCCTGATTTCGAAGGTCCAACTCAGTTATTCAGACTGTGCTCAGCATCACACTGTCTGAGTGTCTTCTGGCACAGTGTTAAGCAACCTAACTAACATCTGTCATGGCTTTGTTGTCTTCTCATGCTCTGTATCCTTTGCCTACCTCCCTCCTTCCAGGGCAGATGTGTAAAATGTGGAGCATTTCATTTTGGATATTGTTAAAGGTTACTGTTACATGGGTATGTGTGAGTACTGAACGAGACTAGAAAACAAACACAACGTTCAATTTACAGAGGGAGAAAATATAAATATATATCTTTACACAAACACATTTCATCCATACAAACTACCTTCACAAGATCATAAGGGGGGGGTGGTTCTTCATGGACAGACTTGGAGGAAAACTGTGACTCCTTCCATTGAGAAAAATTTGGATTAGTACTGCTTCACTGTGCTTTTGGGAATTCAGAGTGGGAAGGGGTTTGGGAATTCAGAGTGGGAAGGGGCTACTAGCATCAACCCACGTGCACCTGAGAGGATGCAATATCCTTGCTAACTGCTGTGCATCAGTACCGCATCTGCTAAAGCATCTCACACCAGCACCATCATTTCATACTACCTGCAAATCTCAGGGTGGTACTGCTGCTGTAATTCCACAGTACTCTCTCTGGTTTCAGAACTCCCCACTCAGTCCTTACTCAAGCTGAACTTCCCTTGAAGTTAGTAGGAGTACAAAGACCAATGGGTAGTGTGTGGAAAAAGGTTTGAAAATTTCAGAATCTGGGGAGTTAATTTATTTGACACAGATGTATTTTTATTTTCTTGCTATTACTTTTTCATTGGCCTACCACTCTTTCGAAAAGCAGCAGCAGCCTGCCCTCTTTCCAAATCATGAACATCAAAAACACCAGCCGTTGTCCAGAGGCTGCGTTTCTGCGGCTGCGTTTCTGCGGTCATTTTGCCAGGGACTGCACACGCTTCCCTTGAGAGATTCTCCTCTTCATACTCGATCTGTTGTCTCACTGCTGAAAATATCACTGACACCATCGAGGCTAACAAGGTCAAGTGCTTCGAGATGGAAGCCTTTTGCACTGATGAACAGCTGAAGGGTGCGACATATGTTTTAGGGCCCTAGCAGCTGGCTCTGTGAGAGCCTCTTGGGTCTCTTTTAATGATAAATCCAGGCCCTGCTACTTCATCTCCGCATGGAAATAGCAGCATGTTAACATTCATCCAAACTCTTGTGCCTGTCATTAACTCAGCCCTTCCACTGCAGTTACATGGCAGAGCACAGCTGACATGTCACCTGTCCTCCCACCTTGCCGAGCAGTAGGGCAGGCTACGCATCAGTGCAGCATTTAAATGAACTCAGAACTACTGATTACTCCACATGTTTTATGTCTCTGTTTTTGGGGGGGTTTTTTAATTTTCCTGGATGCCAGCTGATCACAGATTTTCTTCCTTTTGTTATTTTCTGTACTCTAAATATCTGTACCTATATATAGAAAGCTTTCTAACTGATGCTTACAAATTGCGTCGGTCATACACACAACAGAAATAAAACAAGCGTATCTGCAATTGTCTCTGCACTAACAAATCAGCTCACGGCTGCACAAGGCCCCGAAGGTCACAGCCTCCCATTGAGTCACACACAGAGGAATGAAAGAGAGTAACAAACTCAGCCATAAATGCTTTGTTTAGTAAAAAGTTTTGAAGCCACTGGTCAAAAAAGAGGGAAATTTCCTGGTTCTTCTCTTCTAGCAGTCTTCACTCCTCAACTTTATCCTTTAACAAGTACTTTGGGATCCTTGAGAGTGAAAGGTGCTATATAAATGAGAGATGTATTAATAAAATCCCCACTTGCAGTTCAGCTGCAAATGGGAGCTCCTCCAGCTCAAGGCTGGAGTAATTCTGCTAGGCAACCACAGATGGTGTGACAGATGAGCTCAGCAGCCCATCCTCGCATGTTTTGGTTTTTTTTTAGTTTAAATTAAAACAAAAAAAATTATAAAGCTATCTTGGCATGCTACAGATTTCAAGGGCCTTAAGTTCATCTTCAGAGCTAGCTTCGGTCCCTTTACGGCTATTCCTTGTCAGAAAGTTTTATACCTGAATGCAGCTGGGGAAAGAATGTGTATGCTAGACAGTTGCTTCCACCTTGCTATAAATGCCAGGGGAGGGAGAGAGGTGAATGCCTCAGATAAATTAATCTCTCTTAAGAACAGAAGCAGACTCATCATTCAAGATAGATTTCAAAACTTCAGGGTTTCTGGTTCTGTCCTAGCTAGCTAGATATCCAATCAGCCCATCAGACTTTCTTTGAGGCGCTGACTCATTGTAAGCGCTATGAGCACGGATGCTTCTACTTGAGTTAAATGATAAACCGCCAGAAGATGAGGACAATCGACATAATGCAGAGACAGGAACAAAAAATGAAAAGGGTACATCACGAACAAAGTGTGGCGGTAACCTGCTATTAGATTTGCCAAAGAAAAAATTTTGGTCATTGGAAATTGCCTTTTGACCTCCGTAAAACCACTGTGATCTTGGTAGCAGTGAGCATCTTGGTACCTCCCAGAGCACAATAATAATAAGTGCTCAGATCCCAGTGTCTTCAATTGACTGTTACAGATGCTAACTCTGCTCCAGAACATTTTTTGCTTTTGTTAGCATTGTGGCCTAAAATAAGACTCACTGCGCAATCCAATAAAATTGCAAAAGCTAGGATTTTTGCACATAGTTGTGATAGCAAGCCATTTGTTATAGAAAACATTCTTTAAATTATTGAGTAACTATTGATAAAAGTGTAAAAATATGCATTTTTAATTTATCAAGGCAGAAGTATTACCAAATCAAACTTTTAATGTGGTCATATATAGGTTTTGGCTACAGATTTAGGAAAAATTGCCCCTCCCTTCTGTTTGACAAAGGTTATACAGATCATTGACTTAAAATGTTGGTTAGTATATGACTTTTCATGTTGGTCACTGGGCATCATCCTTAATTCTCTTTAATCTTTTAAACTTTAGATCATTTATTGAGATAATGCCAAAATAGGATTAAAAATCTAATTCCTAAATGTAAAAGTAAATTTGCTTGCTTTTAAAAACCAAGCCTTCAAACATTCTTGTTATCTTGGAAATACTTATCTTCCCCTCATTTAAACCAGAGAATAAAAATGGTCACGCCAATAAAGTCAGTGGTGTGACACCAAAACTTAGCTCATTTGTCCTAATGTGTTTGAAACTAAAATATACAAACTTCTTTTGGATGTATTGTTTATTTCTGATTTTAATATAATCAAAAGTTATGCTTCAGTTTGTTTACTGGTTTATTAGCAGAGTTTTATTATCAAAATACTTTATCATGCACAGCATATGCAATTAACTCCATGGAGGAATTTATAAAAAAACTACTTTGTGCAATAGCATCTGCTGATACCAGGAAAAACCCCTATGTAAAGTCTCTTCATTTAGCAATGCATTTTGGAGCAAAATAATCACTGAAATTTACCCAGTATGACGCTTTACGCGTTCAAACCTTTACAGGTAGAAAAAGTGAGCTGGAGATGTGAGGCCAACTGTCCCTTGCAACATGTCCCTATTTCAAATGTCAGACCCAACATACCTGGAGCGCTGTAGTCCTGAGGGCAGTGTGCAAGTTCAAGCCCACTCGCAGCCAGGCAACGCGGAGGGAGGGCACAGGCCACACCAACGCCTGCATTAGGGCTGCAGGAAACCAGACAGAAAAGAGGATAATTTGGATCAAGTTGGATGTTTAACTATCTTCTCACCTTTCCATCCCAGAAATAGCAAAGAAAGAGCTAAGAAGCACCAGGGCCGCCACCCAAAATGGATTAAGGTTGATGGGAGCTTTTCCATCACTCCCCAAAACTCTCCACTCCTCCACTCTCCCGCTAGTGCTGATGGTCACAGCCTGAGCAAGCATGGCACTGGTTGCAAAGAAGCTTGAAGCTACCACTATAGAAAACAACATTTACACTCGAATTTATAGGTAATACAATCTTGAACATACCAGTGAAGCTGTTCTCTTTTTTTATTGCTAAAGATATTTTCTAAGGTGCAGGTGGACTTGAACATGAAGGAGCAACTTCTTACTGACTTAGTTTAGCATCACCACTGCAGAAGTTCCTACTCACTCTTGTGAGATGCTAGCTGATACCCAAATGTACTCCACCTGAGGGCCACAGTAAGGGAAATTCTTCACCCGAGTAGTCTTTTTTGTCTAAATGAGATACAACCAGGAACAGGAGATCAACATTTCTGAAATCTAAAAGCTTTCGCATGAAAAGTCAGTCTCACCTTCATAGATTGTACTGCATACTGGGGGTTTTTATTATTTTTCTTATTAACATATTAAAGTGTCATCCTTAAGAATCTCATTTTGTTACAGAGAAGCTCCTCCAGGTTGCTTTATTCACTGCACCACTCACAGTTAGACCTATCTTGCATCACCAGCAACTCTCTGGCAATACCCAAGCCATTAGCCCTTGGAATTCCCTGAAGTTTTTGCCAATGTACTAGCTTATATACTCTTTTGTGGTCTGGGTTTCTTTGCATTTTGTTTTACATGTCAGAAAAAAATTGTCCAAGTATTTCTAAAAAAGTTACAAAATGTTTAGCCAAGATTACCATATTTCAAAGAGTCGCTGTGTCTCTTGAAATAAATCTGAACACTTAGTAGACATTTCTGGACTCAGAAATATTCTTTTTTATTCTAGTTGAGACAAACCTTGTAGATCTGACCATAGTATAAACTGCAGTGATAGTTTCCTATATTGCTAAAATAATCACAACACCCATTTGTTTTCTATAAGGTTGCAAAAGCTTTCAACCTAACAACTTTATTTATGGTTCTACCCTGTTCCAGGAATTCAGACTACATCAAGATTATGTAAAATTAGTGCCAGTACACACTTGATGAAGGTTAATACAGAGCCCTGCTAGATTTTGTATGAGAAACAGTGGTCATTAAAATAATTGTGACCTTGACATCTTTCAAAAAGAGGAGACAGTTATCATTGACTAAGCCATTCCAAAGCACATTCTCGGCACTGTAGATGTCCTTACAAACATCTGAATGTAGTTCTGGTTTACACTTTTCATTTCTCAAATTTTAAACACCTATTCTGAAAACCTAATCATGTATTTACCAACATAAACATTATACACCTGAAAGAGTCAAAAATATCAAAGTGTTACAAACCTTTTGGTATTTAATTTTGGGTTTGGTGTTTGTTTTGTTTTGTTTTTTTCCCCAGAAATGCTCAAAACTTCTTTCTCCTTCTCTCCTTTCCTATTTGTACAAAAAGTATACACAAATTATATTACTATTAGGCCGTTTTGTCTGTTTTCTTCAAAATAAGAACTACTATTAT
>NW_010114587.1:0-32500 GCF_000699245.1 Pterocles gutturalis | reverse complement strand
CTGTTTGAGCTTCTCAGGATGCTGGGAGTGCTGCAGGGAGGCACTGAAGCCATGGGAGGAATGGGTGGAACCATTGCAATGGTTTCCACTAATACAAGACAGTGGAAGAACTATTCTGCTTCTTGTAGTTAAAAAACTGTATTTTGCCAGCGGGGCATGGAGAGGCTTTTGATTTCATGAAAAATATTGCAGCGAGAATGGGAAATGGTGTGTGTTCGTTTCAATGCCATCATCAGAGGGGACTTCCCCCATATCAACACTCAAGTCCCTAAAATGAAGACACAAAAATTGCATTTGTGGCCAAGTTAGGAGCACCATGAAAACAAAAGCCTGACTTAATTTTACACTAATGACATGCTCACAGTAGTTAATGACCATACCATTCAAATAAAATAGGAAGAGACTACTGCTGCCAGCTAGATACCAAAGCTATCCTGATGCAAAGTACATGCAGGTTAGTAGCATATTAACTCTGAAATTTTTTGGCCAGAATTCTTGCAACAGAAACAGAAACCCCTAAGAAAGATTACCTAAAAACGAGTTGTCATTTGTAGGCTTATTTTCAAACAAAGAATGCAAAATTAGGCTGTACTAAGTGTATCTGCATGACTAAAGCTGGACTGAGAGCCAGGAAGAATAGGTTCCATTCAGAGAGAGCTCTAAATGTTGTGTATTTATACTGAGGGTAGAACAATAGCCTTGTTTATTTGAGTCTCTCTAATGTATTTACCAACTATAAGGATTTCTGTGCACTGCTTAGGGGTCAAAAGGTTATCCTGGAGTATTATTTAGTAAGATTGCTCTTTATTATAATGAACATTGAAGATGCACATCAATAAAGTGGTTATTTTTCAATGGTTTTTAGTGCTGTTGAGACAAATACAGTTTTGAAAGCCTAAAATGTGTCCCAGTTCTTTGAAAAATCTATTAGCTACTAACATATTATTTTCTGTCAGCTCTTTGAATTCACATTAATTGCATTAATGCAATAAATTAATTAGCATTACCATTTTATTTGTTTTCACATCTGCTTAGCTACAATGAATATTATTCTCTTAAATCATTCTGTCATAAAGTGTTAATTATAAATGTCTTTTATAATAATAATGGTTTCTATACTAGTAATAAAACCCTTGCAAAGAGTCACTGCAGTAAATGTAAGATTATTAGACTATTTCCAAACAATGCCAAAATGGTTAGCAAAACAGTTATTTCATTAGATTCTCTTGATTGATTCCTTGAGGATCCTTTAAGTATTTTAATGAATCTCCATCTGTACCCAGAAAGCTCTGTTAAAAATCAGGCATCTTTTTATATTTCAAATCCATACTTGCTGTTTAGAAAATGGACACGTACACCAGCTCTGCTGGGCTGAAGAACCACCTCTTAGTGCCAGTTGGGGTCAGTCCTGCAAATCTAACCCAGCCAAGTCCCTCACAGATGTTGGATGAGGTTGTGCTTCGTTAAGGCTCAAATAACTCATCTTCTCTTACCTCTTTTTTCACTCAAGAAATTTCTCCTTGTTTATCTTCCACTGTCTCACCACAAGAAGAAGGTGCTGGGTAACTTCAGCTCCTTCTATGAGGTCCTGAATCAAAGTGATTCTCCGATGATAAAGGCACATTTACAACACGGGGTCACCTACACGTGTTCAAGCATGTCAATGGATCTGGGTCTCTGTTGCTTCTAGGAATTCTCTGATAATGACTGAAAAATTCAGAAATACAAAAAAATCTGTTTAAAAATGTAGTTCTCTGCCAAACAAATACAGTAGCTTCCAGTACCAAGCATCAGGCCTATACTTCTGAAGACCTCAAAGTAAGTGCTACATTACAATTATGGGAAGTTCCTGATCACAAGAGCTCATTATTATTCTGCCAGTCATGAAAAGAGGATTGGGATTTCACAAATTAAAATTATTACAATGAGTGAAGTCTGATGTCAGACTTTTTCTACCTAAAAAAAAGTTTGTAACACTGTATTTCTTGCTCTGTCTGTTCAAACAAGGAAATAGAGTAGGTTTTGTCACAGCAAAAAGAAGTTCTGATTTCTTTCCTATGGCCACCATTGGCAGGAATCATACTTAGATATTTCAAGCCAATTACATCCAAGCATTAGCTAATTTTTTTTAATTTTTAATAAAAAAAAACACCCCCATATCATACTGGATTTACTTAAGTTTAAATGATTTAAAAGCCAAGCCACAAAGTACTGAAAACACAAAAAAAACTCAAATTCAGACCTTCATCAGTCTTTGAAGAAAACAACTAGTTGCTCAAAATCTAATTATGCAATTGCAACCGCAGCTGTAAGGTTCTTCTCACCCTTCAGTTGAATTCTCCCATTGCTTATCAGGAAACCTAGGACTCTACTAGACACCAGATGGTCAAAAAAGGAGGAAGTCAATATGAGAAAATTCAGCAGAGAAATGGCTCAAGAAGAGATAGGAAAAAAAATCAGAACTATACTGTGTAATGCTTTATCTTTTTTTAAAGAATTCATTTAACCATGGAATGTCAAAAGGCAAAACATAAAAGTTTCACTGGAAATAAAAATAAATACATCAGGAAAGAAAGAAAAAAATCTTCTGGAACATTTGCTCCAACCCAGGTTGTAAGGCTCAAGACTGAAAACCAAGTAAGTAAGGATATTCTTGTGGCTAAATTCAGGTATTGGATTAAGACTTGAATCAAGTTCAACATCTGGCTCCACCACCGATTACACGTGGGATATTATGGACTGATTTCCCAAAACTATCCCTGTACTTAAAGAAGTACCTGCGTGACTGCCGCTGGAATTTGTAAGATTACATGCTTATGCTGGTTAGGTACTTCTGCAAATTTTACCAGTGCTTGTTTGTATACGCACTTATGCAGAGTGCATCTGTGTTTAAGCTTGGATGAGGAATGTGCTTTAGAACCAAATCTTCTGACTGCCCCTTCACCAATGCATCTGCCCCGGAGCACTCCCCCAACACATGAGCAAGGCCTCTTTCAGATGAAGCTAAGCTGCAAGACATGCTCCAGGAGAGCACCTGATGCACTCTAAATGTAAATAAGATTTCAGCCCATGGGACTGCGTCCAAAGTAAAAATTCTGTCCCTTTCCTGAAAGATTTCTTCTCGTACCATGACTAATGTACACCAAGTGCAGACTGCCCAAAATACATTGGTGGCTGATTTTTTCTTCCAAAACAGCAGTAAAGAAGATGTCCTTCTTTCTACTCCAAAGAAGTGGTTGGAGCAATAGCCCAGGAGGTGAAATCCTTCTTTGCCTGGTTCAAATCCTCAACATTCACATCCATATTTTGTGTTCTAGACACTAACCTGTAGGTATAGGCACCAGACATTTTTTCTGTTGAATGTATTGTACTGTATAATGGCTGAAGGATATCGGGAAGAAAGAGGAAGAAAGGGGAAAAAAAACCCCATAAATTCAAAGAGGAGCACCTCATTAGTGACAAAGGGAGACTTAGGTTCTTATTTGCTTTCTGTCTTTTTTTTTTTTTGCATTTTATGTGAGACATCCAATGGATAAGTAATGCATCAAAAACATCAGTGAGAGTCACAAACTGCTCTCCCATTCAACAAAAGGGGGCTGTGTGAAAAAAATTATACCAAACTACTTTTCACTCTCCTTTACTGATACAGAGAATCTTAAATAGCAATACCCTGCAACCTAATAGCAGTATAACATAATTCGGTAGGATTTAGGCAACTTTTATGGGAGATGGAGGATATTTATTTGAATTCCAGGAGGAGTTGTCAAAATCTGGTGTCCACTGCCATGAAGAACGTGTCAAACCCTTGCATTGGGTTAATACCATTATCTTTCCTCCTGCTGTGGTAAGAAGAAAGCAAACACCCTTATTGCTTTTAGGAGAACAGGGGGAGAGGTATACCCTCGGGGTAGGGGGAGGGTTCCGGTAAGTGAGAAGTTTATACCAACACCTCAGGAAGAAGAGGCTTTAAGTTTTTTAAGTATTTCCTATCAACATACCTCCTCTCAGAGTATGCTGGGTTTCTTGGGCTTGCTTTCCTTGGTGTCTAAACCTCCATGTGTGTTCAGAGGTACAGCCACCAGCAACCTTTTGAACTTCTCAAAATACTGAAATCCCTCCCTGGAGCAAGCGGTCAGGGAGGTAACTTGACGACTCTTCTGAAATCTGCAACCTCACAGTGAGTAGTACCTCAGCTAGTGTGCCAAGGTCCAAACCAGGGAGGAACCAGAGGACTAGCAATAATTACTCCTCCCCCTAGCACCACCAAAATTTCCAGTCAAATGTGCCAGAACTCCCAAGCTGGGAGAACAGTTTTCCTGCTTCAGCTTTTGGCAGACAGAAGAGGGAGGGCTACTTCCTGGTAGGACAGGAAGCATCATAGATTCATAGAATAGTTTGAGTTGGAAGGTACCATGGAGGTCATCTAGCCCAACCCCCCTGCAATGAGCAGGGACATCTTCCACTAGACTGAGTTGCTCAAAGCCCCATCCAACCTGACCTTGAATGTTTCCAGGGACGGGGCAGCTACCACCTCCCTGGGCAACCTGCTCCAGTGTTTCACCACCCTCAGTGTAAAATATTTCTTCCTTATACCTAGTCTAAATCTCTCCTCCTTCAGTTTAAAACCATTACCCCTTGTCCTATTGCTACAGGCCCTGTTAAAGAGTTCATCCCCATCTTTCTTATAAGCCTCCTTTAGGTACTGAAAGGCCGCAATCAGGTCTCCTCAGAGTCTTCTCTTCTCCAGGCTGAACAACCCCAATTGTCTCTGCCTCTCCACATAGGGCAGGTGCTCCAGCCCTCTGATCATCTTCATGTCCCTCCTCTGGACCCACTCCAACAGGTCCATGTCCTTCCTGTGCTGAGGACTCCAGAGCTGGACACAGGAAGAGTCCCACCTCCCTGCAGCTGGACAGGAGATGCCGTCCAAGCTGTGCTTTAGCAGGAAGAATGACGGATGAGCAGAGGCACCTTAAGGGTAGGAAGACAGGTTTTAAACTTGGCCCCTCAGCACTGGCCCTCCTGGGGCCTGCATGGGATATTGTCAAAACACAGGATGCCAAAAGCACACCAGAACCATAGAATAACTCAGTCAAAAGGGTTTCTACCAAATCTTTCCTGGCCTTCACGCCCTGTCCAAGCTGTGGAAACCCTCGCCTTCCCTGCTAAATAAATGGGATGGAAAACCAGCACTGTCCCTACCCTCTGAAACGCGTAGTGCCAGGAATTAGGGAGCAGAACAGGATCTGTAAACAGCCCAACCCAAGGAGCTGCCACAGGGCACCTCCACAAAACCCGAAGACAAGGGGCTGATGACCACCTCTGGTCTCATTTGAAAGAACAGTCCTAAGAGGATGAAGAATTTGGATCCCTGGGCTGCCTGGGCACAAGAGGCTGGCCAGAAAAGACATTGTGCATCTTCTCTCACCTCTACATCTGGTATCTTCTTCAAAGAGACCATAAGCAAGTGGACACTGCACACTTAGAGCCTCCTGAATATGAGCTTGGGATGAAACCCAGAGGGGCTGGGAGAACTTAGAGGTACTCAGGGTCCCAGTTTAAATGCAGCCTTTGTTTATAACACCACAGACTATAAACCCATATTTCAATTTCTGGCCGAAAGATTGTTTAGTGGCAGCTTTCACTGAAAGCACATCAGCCTTAGAAGAGCTGCAAGTCACTCCTTTATTAACTCAGTGTACTTCCAATTCATTTTTCATCCACTGCTACATCCCTAAATATTTCCTTTCAGTATACCATCTCAGAATTTACACAGTGAGCTTCCCCATGCCGCGTGGCTGCGAGGAAGCACATACTGTGATGATTGCAGCTCATCCACGATGAAAAATATCTGTCATTATATGCTGCTCGCCCCCCCCCCCCCCCGTTTTTGTGTACAATTATAATAGCTACACTTTGGTGCAATCAAAATGCTTTTCATAAAGAACTTCCATATAATCAAGAAAAAAAAAAATCTGTAAAAAACACTTCCGAGGATCTAATCCTGTTAAAATCTGCCAGGCTGCTGAGGAGTGCTCTGAGCTCTTTGCCAATGGAGAGACCTCTGTAGGTGTCAGAAAGCACCATGCACCTGGAAGAATTAGACCACAGGCTGGTCACTGAGACTTCCTGGCAGCTCAGTAGGTTAAATCGTATGTGCCTGTTTGGGACACGTACTCTGGCAAAGGCCAGGGTTACAAGCATAGAAGGTAAAAACACCCATTGAAGCAATGAGAAAATAAATATGGTAAAAAAAAATTAAAATTCTAAACTTCTACAAGAGTCTTTAATTAATTCTACTATGGAAATAAGAATTACTGAAAGAAGACAGCAGAGAGAGGTAACTCTGAAACCCACCAAATTGAGTGGAAAAAGGGGACCCTCTGCATACCTGAGCCAAATCCCTCTGATTCTACATGAATATGTGGCTCAGTCAGCTGGGAGATGCTGCTCTCCTCCTGTACCCCTTTATAAAACCATCTGTTGGACTACACACAGGCTCCAAATGGAATAAAATTGCAGGAGTCACACTTTTTTCTCCTGCCTCACAAAACTGCTGTTTTAAATATACACACATTCTATTGAAACTATAAAGGCTATTCTTTGACAATTTTTTAAAAATGCAAAATAGTTCAACATGAATTTGCAAAATATCCCAGGCAATGTGAATCTGCTTTCTGTGGATACTACTTGCTGTGTGTAACAAAAAAAAAAAAAAAAAAAAACACCAAGAAAGATTACATGCAGCTCTAGAGTATATCTCTACATAAAAAAAAAAAAAAATAAAAAGGGGGGGGGTTTCAAATGGGACTGGAATGACATTTCATGAACACACTTTCTCTCTCTCTTTCCTCGCCCACAGCATTTAAAAGCAGTATGGGCATTGTGACAACACAGACAGCTAATTGCAAGGAAATGGATGTCTGATGCCATTAACACTACCCACTTTCCTTGGACATTTAAAATAAAAACAAAACACGCCACTAGGCACACAGCTCTCTCCCTGCGGTGGAGATGAGAGAGCACCTGAACTACATGTGATAGATGTGAAGTTAGATTGCTTAATGCACTCCTGGAGGGAGCTCAGACACACCTAAACGAGGAGAGCATTTGAACCTACATAAGACAGAGTGCTTGCATCCTGCAGAGTGGATGTTCAGTCTTAATTTTAAGAAACAACTATGAAACTCCACCATTGGAACCCAATGAAGTTATCATTTAACTATTTTTAGTAATTACAAATCATATTATCTCTGAAGACAAATCACAAATAACCTACTGTAGTGAGGCCATGCACAGGAAATTCTCCATATGAACAAGTACATGTACAGAGAAATAGAAATAAACATTGTGGCCCAAAAAAAAAAGTTGTCTGAAAAGTAAGCATTTGTCCTAGACCTGAAAATAGGAAAAGGAATGCTTCCTGGTCACTCATTTAGCATTAGCAGCAGGGGAAATGATACAAAGCCATTCCTTATTTCATTGGATGTTCATGCACAAGCATTACTTGAATGCAGAGTCAGATGAAGAATAGGAAGAGAAAAAAAAAATTAAAATTACTGAAAAAATTGCTCAAAATCTCAGGAATGCTTGCTCCCATCTAACCATAAATGATGTATTTAAACTACTTTAAAAATTCAGTGAATGTATTTGTTTTGAAAATACACCTGCAAAATATCATCTTGCTCTAATTTTGAACAGCCATGTACTAAACCTCAAAAAAATTTTGGAAATACCAACAGATTATTAATTATAGCGGCACTTTTAAGCACCATTGCAATTATTGAACTCACTTGGCTAACGTCTGCAGCATTACTAGCTTTCAACTTGAAATAATACCTTCATTATAACTTACCATTTTATTTTAATACAGCACACATTGTTTTAAACACTTGTTTTCACACAGTGAAACATGACCTTGACTATATTAGACTATATCACTTTGAATAACATTTTCCCCCTCTATTTTAGTTAAGAAACATACCTTGACCGTATTATTGCTAGAAGTCAGAATTTGAAGTTATGATATATAAACACAGCAGAACATATTGTTATTGAATGAGATTTTTGCCGATAAGTTGCTCTACAATTCAGTATGTTGCCTTATTTAGAGGAAAATCGTGTAGCTACTATTTACAATTTGGGCTACAACCTGAATTCACTGAAACCAGTGGGAGAGTTTCCTATTAATTTTGGTAGCAGCAGGATTTGACCATTAATGTAATAAAACAGGTAGTGTAAAAAAAATCCCAGCTCCAATCACTACTGGGTTAGCAGTCTGCAATTAATTTGTACCGTCTCAAGTTGCTGGATAAAATTAAACACCTACAAATCTAGTTATGAAACATGTATAAAGTTAAAATAGATAATAATTAAAAGTCTGACCTAGCAAGATATAAAATTACTATTCAATGGATAAACAAATCTTAATAAGTAGCCATGAATTTAACACAGTGATTGCATAGAGAAAGTAAATAATATTTTTATAGACAAAGTTTTTTTTCGGTTTAACTCTGTACTTATTTTGTGCCTTTTGTAGCCTATCTCTGACATTATCTCAGCAGTAAATTGCTTGTGCTTGTCTGTTGATTGCGATGTGAAGAGGCTGGCTGGGCCAGCAGCTGAAGGACTCTATTTATATACCTGGCTGGGTAGATTGAATGGACCTGCAGGAAGAACCAGCCCCAGCAGAGCTTCTTCAATGGCTTCCATTCTGACCTTGAATCTGACTTTTGCTATGGTCCACTTCCATCTCCATAAAAATGAGCTAAAGTCTAGATTGTCATCTATTTGCTCTTTTATGTTTTCCTGGGTTTGATGATTTATTCCTAGAGCTGACTAAAATGGGTTAATTATCACTCTTTGGTGTTAATCATAGGAACAGAGTTTGCAGTGCACCAGTGAACAGTAGCACGCAGTTCCTCACAATGCTAAACTGGCATTGTTATTCAAATGAGAAAATGCTGACTACTAGGGTAACAAAGGGAAAGAAGTTCCCACCACAGAGTGAAATGGAAGGGCAAACAGTTTAAGGGGATCAAACAAAAAAAAATATGCAAAATAAGGAATTTCAGTACTTGCATGGTTCTGATCTCAGAACCAAGGCTCTTCCATCTGCATCCACTCGCATTGTGAAGGCAGTGTACACAATGAACTACCAATTCACCAATTTAGATACAGCATATTATCTTAACAGAAATGATAATGAGAATTTCACTGCATATGGATGCTAGCATTTTCCAAATTCATCAAGGTGGGGACTTGACTCATCAATGAGTGTTCCCTTTTGACTCTTTTGGAGTCAATTCAGTAAAATGTGCCCAGGTCCTGGTATCTATGTCTCAAATAACTGTATTCTGTCTGTAAGAGAGGAAAGTTTTTATTTAATGAAATTTCTTATTGTTAGAGAGACATAAAATAAACATGGTATAAATTTCAAATAAATTCTGGAAAGGAAATGTGACATATCAGCTTTGTGTATGAGTAGATTATTTCTCCTTTCTGTTAAACATTTTTTAGAATTGCAACTTTTTGGGGTACAGCCAGTACAGACAAAATTGTACAGCCCCATCCCTTTTCAGAGTTATACACATCCATTAAATAAAACTAGTTTGAGTGCCAGTCTGTGTTTGGAGGTTCAATGAGAACCCATTATTTAATATCCTTACTAGGAGCACTCCATTCTGGTACTCTTGGATTATAAGATAGCCATACAGGAGAAAAAGAAGGCATGCCGCTAAATCCCTTCACAGAGAAGATAAGGAGGGCTGAAGGTGACGTGAGAGCTTCACCGCTTTCCGCCCACCCCTCCTTTGACTACACCCCCTGCAAATCCCCCAAAGGTCAGCAGCACAGTGAGATGCCCCATGCTACCCCGCAGCCAACACAGGAAATGCTGTTGCCTCCTTGCAGAGGCTCTATTTCCCTTTTTGGGAGGACAAGACCAAAAAATGAAATCTTCTTTTTCCTTTCTACCTATTCAGAACGTACTGCTAAGTTGCTGTAACTTTCCTGTTTCCTCAATCCATTTCCCTTTTGTAGTTTGCTTCCCTCGTTTATGCATTTACACATATAATTTACACAAAAGCTTTTTAGGACCTGGTCTTCTATGAGAGCTCTGAAGCACCTTTGCAGTCTCCAACTATTAGCCTTAATCCATATTGCACAGTCACCTAGGGGCCTCAGCTAGAATTCAGTCCTTCACAGTCCGCCTCTTGAACTTTAGGCACTCGTTTGATCATAGAATCACAGAATCATTAAGGTTGGAAAAGACCTCAAGGATCATCAAGTCCAACCGTCAGCCCAACATCACTTAACCCACTAACCCATGTCCCGAAGCACCACATCTACACATTTCTTGAACATCATCTCTCATGGAAAGAGAGTTTCAGCAAAAGTCTTCTCCCAAATCTCCATTAGTAGAAACCCACCAGCAACCTGTTTTCTTAAGAGATCACTCCAGCTTTGAAGAGAGACTCCTAAGCCATAGGCTCTGCCTCATTTCCGATCCTCGTCTGTGACCACTAATAAACCAGTTTCCTTCTGCATCTACTCTAAAAGCAGGGCAGCTACTTAGAGAAGAGAAAGCCTTCTCATGAGCTTTAAGTGGATTGTTTTAAGCCTGGAGTGACCAGCACATGCAGCATTTCTCTTCTCTATAAGTGTTTGTTGTGGTCATCCCATGTCAAGGAGATTTGGTAACTGTAAAAGTCAGCCTGGTAACTTTTGATTAGACTTAGAAAGACCATGATCAAATTTCTTACTGTCTGCAGATCTGAATACTATGGATATGAACCTAAAGATTTTTCATATCTTTTCTCAACATTTATGAAATGTGAGACTGACTGACTAGCTTGAGTTTGCTTACTGTAGTCATAACAAATCATAAAAAGCCCAGATTCCAAGAAAAAGCTGCCAGCAGCATCAGATACATTGGGCAATGCTGGTCTCAAAGATTTGGCCCAGAAACAATGTGTTGACAGAATGTGTCTGTACCAGCAATTGGCAATAGAGTGGAGTCAAGAGCAGCAGCTGGGGTGTAACTTACACCAAAGGCAGTTCTAGCAACTGGTACCAAGTATTGCATAGATTTTTTTTTTTTCAACATTTGTATGGGTCATTAGTATGTTTAAGTTCTAAATCTCACCGCCCGACAGTTTCAGGTGATGGTTATGGCAATCCTCTCACAAATAGAATATGGGGCTGGTGACACAGTTTGACTGCAATAAGTGTTATAGAGATTTATTTGCATAGCAGGTCTTTCTACTGCTCAAAATCCCTACCATAAATCGGATTCCTTGTGTCAACAGAGAAGTCTCCTTTGATTTATTCAGTTATTTTTAGCTACTCGCTGGTGTGAGCATGTTTGAAAAGCAAATTTCAGAGCCATCTGCATGAATAATTGTTGTAGAGATGAAAGTGTTAGACCAGAAAGTACTCCTACAACTGCTCAGTAACGTACAAGGAAACTACATCAAACCCTTCACAGTCACTGCTCCAACAAGTGGTGGTGCCTTGATT
The DNA here is from genome assembly GCF_000699245.1 of Pterocles gutturalis. Taxonomy (NCBI): domain Eukaryota; kingdom Metazoa; phylum Chordata; class Aves; order Pterocliformes; family Pteroclidae; genus Pterocles; species Pterocles gutturalis. The sequence continues at coordinate 20,980 of NW_010114587.1, read as the reverse complement.
TGTTTATTGCTTCTATGTGGCAACCAAATAATGATTTTTGGCATTCTCATATAATTTCTGAGAAGGACTAATGAGTAAGGAGAAGAAAAGGAACAAAGGCCAAGGATGACAAGTGAAGCACCCAGTCTGTTTAGACCTAGCAGCACAGCTTTTAATCACCAAAACCATTCAATTACTCATTACGTCTTCAAAAAAGTATTTAATTAGAGCTTCCTGGGTCAAGTTTGGATTGACTCAGCAGAAAGTATATTATTCTGCGCTTTTGTTCTGCCTTCTATAAATGACCTGCAGAAGGAGTTAAACAATGGTGGCACTGTCACTTGTCAAGGCAAAGGTGCTCATTGCTGACTTCTGTACCGTTTGCTGTTAGATAAATAGACATACAAACTTCTGGCTATTCGGACCGTGCAATCTTTTATCCCCAACAGAAAACCATTGATCTTTTTCATCAGAACATACGTCAAAAACTAGAAGCAAAGTACCCATGATTCTTGGTATTCTGTTCCCTTGGGCTCTCTGTGCGAAGAGAGAGATTGATTTGTACTTTTTAGGGTGGATTTGCTCTTAAATTAGGCTTTTTTTTTTTTTTTTCAGCATTTCATTCTATGAAGTTGCAGCAATGGGGGGAAAGTAGAACTATTTTTATTAGATGGAACAAATGGATTTCCCCCCTCCCCTTTCCAGATTTTGAGAGGCAAATGAAACTTTTCTGGGTCCGAAAGCTTTAATATTATGATAATGCTACCAAATGCCCTGTATGTGTGATAGTTGTATGACTTACTCCACCCACTGAAAATGATCCACTAAGCAATCTTGCAGGAACATTTGCTGATTACAAAAGGCCCCTCTTTTAGTTTTCTAACTTGGTTGAATAAAAAAGATTGGGTTTAGTTAATGTCTGAAGAAGTCTAATAACTCTGTTATCATTACCTCATCCAAAGAGACTAAACAATGTTTTTTTACCTTCCCTTGTTATGAGAAAACCTAATTTTCATCACTACAATCTGCTATTAAAAAAAAAAAAAAGAAAGAAAAAAAAAAGAAAGAAAAAGAAAGAAAACCAAGCTGAAATAAATAACCTGATATGGCTTCAACCTGATAATGTTTTCAAGATTCTTTCAAATCTCAGTTTATGCCTCCTAAAATAGCAACATTTGACACTCTAATCAAGTTTATTAAAATTAATTAAGTTCTTAATTAAAAAGAATGTCCTTGACATGCTGAGAAAATTTTAACCTTGCATTTTGTAATTTTTTTACTCAATTCCAGCTACAAAGTACGTTCACTATGGGAAGAAATGTGATCTTTGACCTCCTATCACAGCTCTGCACTTCTGCACCACCCTTCAGCAGTGTAAAAGAAATCAAGCGAACAAGCAATAAAATGATACCACAAACCAAACCACTACGTGATGGGAAGACAGAGTATGTTCAGAGATTACTCTCTTTCTGTTTCAGTAAGTTTATTTCTGCATGTGTTCCCCAGAAGTTTTAATGTAAGCCTGGTACTGATGGCTGTGCTAGCCAAGAATTACCACTGAAGTGTGAAAAAATATTTTTTTTGTGGATTGTACAATAAATCTGGATTTTTTTTCTTCCTGTTTTTAAGATAGTCTTTAATTTGGGGGCAGGATTCCTTTATATCTGTGATTTATTCCTTGGATACTTCATAATGCCTACTATTGCTAAACCATAATGTCTTTTGTCTAGAAGAACTAAAGAATTGAAGGTTATTTAATACAGACTTTTTAACACATTCATAGTATGCTGATTTAAAAGAGAAAATGAGATGTAACAGTCTGACCTCCAGTCCACGGGAACCAGTTTCTCAGTGAAAGGTGTGATCAGCTGGGGTCAATTATTTCGCATCAGGAGTGGGTTCCCACAGATCGTGTTGCTGAAATTCTCCAAAATTCATAACTCTTTTGCCCAGGCTGTTGTACACTTTGGAAGCTTCACCACAGCTGAGGTGAAAGCAACTCAGTAAAGATATATGGTATAATAACGGGTACACACATGCCAATTTGTTGGTTTGCAGTTATTTTTATGCAAAACCATCTCCCCAATAAAGCCAATGCAGGGAAATTCTGCTTATTCATTGCAGACAATCCTGTTTGAGTTTCAAAATGCATCAAATGAAAATATAGCATCCTTACCTTAAAATAGGGCTAATGCTGAAAATTAATAAAGCCGCTCCTTAAAAATGACACCCTTTTAAAGAACATCCCTGAAATTTTTGACATTGACTGCCTTGTGAAATGTGACTGACTTCCGTGTAAACACCTTGACATTTTGAGGCTTTACAACTCCAGTAAAGTCTTCAGCCTAAATCACCGGTATTACTACCTTTTCATAATAGTTAATACTGTTACCACATAAGCAGTCACAATGTCGACATTCATCAACTGTAATAAGAAACTGAGTGCAAGGATGAGTCTTTCCCACAGGGAAAAAAAAAAAAAAAAAAAAAAAAAACCTACCAGTTTCCAAAGCTATGTAACTTTCTGGAGGTTAACTTTTTTTAATGTTAAGCTACTCTCACATTAGCACTGGGTATTAAAATACAAAGCTATTAATACTTCTAGAAGAAATGGGATATTTCTACACATTCAGATGGCATGTCAGTATTTTTGACCACTGCTATTGCTGATGAACATACTGATATTTCAACAAGCAAACTAAAAGTTTCTTATCATATTTGCAATTTCCTTGACTTCCGAAAAGCAAAATGAACAGCAAGTCCAGACAAAAATTGCCTAGAAAAACAGGTGTTTTTCTAACTGGATTTGAGGCATGTTGCTTTTACCACTGAACTGCCTAACTTAGATATGCTTTCATATACTATGCTGCCCACTGGTTATAGACTTTACGCTTAATATAATGGATTATTGTTTCATTGGCAAATACTATACCTAAATCATTTTCTGTTCTATATAGTATTGTCAGTCATTAATTTTGTAGTTATCTGGGAAACTAAAGACAAGTATCAGTAAGGAAACCTGATGATAAAACATCCTTATTATCTAGTGTGTTAACATTTTAAAACAAAACTCGTGCACACGCTACAGATGTTACTTCATTAACATGATCCTTATGAGAAAACTAGCTATTATGTTCAAAGATTCAAGTATTATTCTGTTACAGAAATAGCTTTATTTTACATGGATTGGTTTCTATTTAAGACACGATGGACATATTATTCATTGAATGATTTAATCTCAGTCACATTTTAATCTCCAGAACATAATGAATGAATGATGTAATCTAACTTTGTTTGAAATGTTTTGTTTCTTTGAAAACCACCTGCTTGACCATTTATTTGAGGACCTATTTTTTGATAAATACTAAAAATCCTCCCCTATTCTAGATCTTTAATATCTTCCTTCTCCCAACAAGTCTTTTCCAAACTGAAGATTTTTATTATATTTCGCACTCTTTGCACACAAGTCTTTCCATATCTTTTATGAACCCTGCCATCTTTCCAGGTCTGTTCTCTACTCCTACCACACCCATTTTGAATGGGCAGTGCTAGTCAACACAGCAACATAATGGAACTTCTGGTTTAGCTCCACTCCTTTCCCAAAACTTTCCTACAATTCTCTTTGCCTTTTTGACCGATCATGAGAATTGAACCATTTTTTTTCAAAGACCTATCCACATCAAGTCCCATATCACTGTCCTTAGTGCTGAGTTAGAGTTCAGCACTGCACATATACGTAGGGTTATACCAGGGTACACTCCTCTGCAACTTGTCTAGAAGTTTTTCTGCTGGGCTGAGGATAAGAAGTCAAGGAAGAAACTTATTAGGGTATATTTGCCATTGTACCTTCTCAGCTGAGCCCTGAGAGATCAAACTAGAAAATAGATAAACTCTGTTCCATGCATTTCTCCTCTTCCATCTAACCACCGCACTTCAGTACAGAGTTTCCACAATTGGAGTATAAATGATCTTGTGCTCCTGCTTTTGAGGAAAACCCTGCCCTACTGGTATTTTTCTTTGGGGGACGCCTGTCAGCAGAGGAAAGGAGCCAGGACTGTGGAGGGCAGCCTCCAAAGCATGTTTGGGATAGATTCCCCTCTGCAAGGGATGGATCACTACTTGCCATTGCAAGGCTGTGCCCTTCCTTGTGTTTAAAGAGCAGAGGAAACATTATGCTCATATTTTCTTCTTCTCTTACAGAGAAGTAGCTGGCAAAGCAACAGGGGTCGTTTCTGCCATATGATTGATGCATTGGCCACAAACCACCAGCTCTACTGATGTGCAGCCTGGGATAGCTGGGTAAAACTCACCCATCTCTAAAAGATCCACCAGAGCTGGGTGGCTCAGATGGCTACTAGGCATGCTCAGTATAAGCTGTAGTTACTAAACATTCTGGAGAGCACCTGGGTGTTGAATAAAGTGCAAAGTATTAGATATCGTTACAAGGAAGGGGAGTTTGTCAAGACTGTGAGATCAGGCTGGCAAAGAAAATAACTTCCTATGGTAGGCTTTTTTTAATAAAGTTCGCATGCTTTTTTTAATAAACTTCGCATGCTTTTTTTATTTCCTGTTTTCCCCCTCCCTCCTGAGCATGAGGCAGGGGAAAAAAGGGACCATTTGTATTACAGTTATTTGCAATCTAATTTGCCAGGCCAAAGGATAGTCTGAATGATCTAATTCTCAATATACTACAGGAGCTAGGTGAAGTACAAATCATCTTAGGGGATCCAATAATTCTGTTTCGGTTGATCAGCTTTTTAGGCAGTATCCTTCGGTTGAGACTTTTCAGATAAGTAAAGTAAATTAGGTTGAAAAGAAAACGCTGGTTTCTGAAATGTGGATTTCAGAATGTATTTTTGATCTGATAGGAGCTCGGCAGCATTTCTCCTACCCGCTTGAGGCCTGCGGAGCTGCGCCTACTGTACTCTATCAAAGCCCAGTTCTTTGCAGCTCAATGAATAAAATACTGCAGTTTCTCCCATTGACTGACTGAAATAAAATAATCTATGATGCATGAACAAGTCTAAATGAAATAATAATATCCTTAGCAGTGAAAAACGGATTGGTAATACAGTAATTGAGCAGATTTATTGCCATCTCCTTGAGCTAGCCTGCTGAAACAGCCTGCTATTTTATTTAATCTCATATCAGAGGAATTACTGGCTGGTAATCCATTGTTAAACATCATTTAGAATGATGGATGAAAATGTCAGCTTTTCCAACATAATCAATTCATATCTCATTAGCACATATTATTTATGATTCTCATAATGGGACCTGCAGGGGTCTCCAGGGGGAAATGGAGACCTCAGCTGTTGTTGAAATGAGATGAGATATACTGTAGCTTATGAGTTAATAACTGCATATAAAAAATACTTCCCCGCAGTATTGATTGTCCTTACCGTTTTACAAATGAATTGAGTGCCTTGGCTTCCCCTCTCACTGTGTATGGCAACTCTTCCTTCTATTCATTTTGCTGCTCATAATTCAGTGAGAAAAAATATTAAAAAGTATATAAGAAAGACGATTTTACAAATAACTTTTAAGACACCAGGGGGGGAGGGTAAGAGCCTTTGAATGTAAGGTAATAAGAAACACTTTACTGCTCTGTTGCTGTTTGCTAAGGACTTTGGGCACTTTTTCCCCCCTCAGTCCCTATGAAGACAAATCGACATATTTTTTCCAGCCACAGCACAGTTGCATTTTAAGGATACTTTCTACCGTATGCTGCCTCAAAGACCAATGAAAAGCAAACCTTGATTCATGGATTTAATGCAGCTGATGGTGCAGCAGTAATCATGGTCACAGTGTCAACTGCTGCCTCAATTAAACTACATTTGAGAATCATTTTATGCTTCAGTTCATAAACATCAATAAAGGAAAATGAGTAATAAATGACTGTCTAGAGTACAAAGGACCAGCTCATATTTCAGATGAAAATGAAGACAAAATGTAGCTTTTATTTGCCTGTGGAATTCCCATTAACTGCATCACTGACAGGAGGGAGTTGGATCAATAGTTGGCTGGCCGCAGAAAACAGTTTCTGGCTGTTCAGCAGCCAATGCAAAAGGAAAACTGTCATATTGTGATCTTTATCAGGTAATCTTCATTACACCAGACCAATGATATATGTATATGCTGGTCAGCTAGGGGCACTTCTAATTCCTGCTTCTATTTGTGGTCTGAGCACAGTGGGCTCACAAATTATTTGTTTACAGCCATGAAAAACCTTCAATGTTCATCTCTTTTATTCTTTTTATAGGTAATCCATAACCAGGAACTTTCTATCAAGACTACTTTATTCACTCAGAATTTTTAAGAAAGCAGGCGCTGTATCAAAACTTATCTTTCTTCCTGCTTAAGAGGAATCTGCTTGTACCTTTTGTGGCTGTTGTTGAGGCTTGACTGAGGGATTTACTGAGTATCCTTCAGTAAGTTCTTGGAGGGTATTTGTGCCTTATTACAAGTGTTTCTGGGCCTATTTGAACAAAGGCGACTGCTAGCTGTGAAAGAAAAACAAACACCCTCTACGAGCTGTTAGCTTTCCAGGTGGCAGCTCAGATGTATGGCAAACTACACAGGAAACACCATCAGCTCCTATTTTCCCCGTCCCCAGACTGGCAGAGCAGAGCCATTTTAACTCCTTTGCAGTGCTCTGTAATTCATACAGAACCATCTCAGCGTATGCGAGGTGAGGAGCTGTACATCCAAGCCAGCAGCTCTGCCTTGGTTGGTATGAGGCTTTCGGACCAGCAGGTTTTCAGACCACAGCACGGATTTTTAAAACATCACCACTTACAAATCTAAAATAGGAGGGGAAAATCACTTCCTATCCATCCAATGATAACATAAACTAAATTATCAAAACCTCCATGCTGATGTCAAAGTAACCACATTATTTTTACACTTATTCACAACTCCACTCTTGTGAACCACTGTTTGTTTAGTTTCCTGTTTTACTCTCTGACCCTGTGAAAGTCAACTTTCCACTATGAAATTTAATGCCAACCATAAAAACAAAAAAATCATCGGTCACAGCTAACAATGGGATTTCCTTTAAAAACTTTTCAATTCTTACAATCAGCTTATACTTTAATACACAATGATGTCTGACCTGTAAAACACGCACCAGAATTCGGTGTGATGATAATGGCTGATGTTTGTATGGATAAAGTGGACCTCGCTGCTGCTCCTAAAAGTTTCTCCCTTACCCTTGTCTCTCTCAGTCCTTCGATTCTGTCCTTCGTCATCATTCTCCTCACCCCATCATGCTCCTCTCAGCTTCTATTTTGACATTTTCCCTGTTCTCCTCCAGTTCCTTCCCAGTCTCTAGTTGCAATCCTCTCTCCCAACTTTCTGCTACACATTTCCTCTCTCTTTCACTTCCTAAAGACCGTAATGCAGAGTGATAAGACAATAATAAAAAAAAAGTACTATATGTGACTATAGTAACTACCTACTGGCACATTTTCTTTCAGCATCATCCCACTTCTTTTCAGTCTCCTCCGTTACCTTTAGCTCCCCCTCATCCTGTCTTCTGGCTGCTTACCCCAGTAAATCTCCAGTCTTATATACCATGTATTTACTCTCCCCAACATGCTTATTTGCACTTCTAGTCTCTTTCTACAAAACCTTAATCTCTCCTGTCTCTTCAGATCCTTTTCCAGTCCGCCTTCCCAGCTCTCCCTTCACATCTCTCTTCACTGCTTCAGCTTTCTTCTGCTTTTTATGTCTCCATGCACGTCACAAATGCTTCCTCTAAACCTTGTCACCATCTGCTGATTCCTCCCTTCTCCCTCGCCTTTCATGCTGTCTCCTGCTTACTTTTCTCCTTTCTTAAACTAGGTTCCCCTCCAGTTAGTTGTTCTGGATGAGGTGGCTGAAAATAGTGCAAGGCACTGCTGTCTTTTCAAGGGGCAGCTTATTTCCAGCAGCCTGGAGGTTGCAACTTCTGTGAGTTTTGGAGCCAGAATTGAGGATGATGTGACAATGACCTCAGAAGTGAGAGTAAAATTAATGAGGTTCACAGCGCTCCCATGAACTCAACACAGCTAAACCGGTTTTGCAGAACGCGTCTCAGAAAGAGCAGGGATCAAATGTAGGTCTTCCTAGTAAAAACCAGCATATTTTAGGGCAGAAGAAGGCGTCACTCATAGGAAAATGGAAAAGATGTCTAGCTATAAACTGTTTAAAGTTTTTAAACTGTGGAAAAAAATCTTTCATATTACTAAAATATTATCAATATTTTAATACTGTTATAGCCTAAACCGTCTTTTATTATATGGATCTTTCTATATACTATTATTGCAGTAGATTTTAACCGATTGAAGTCTCAGTTTTCCATAACAGAATGTGGAGATTTTGTTGAAAAAATATCTACCCAGCCTAAGTTATCTGTTACAACACTACCACAGAGAATTATGGAGTCTAACATACAGCAAAAGGACTATTTTCATACATACACTGATAAAAAGATAATATTTTGAGCAAACTTCCAGACTGGAAAAAAATAAATTATAGGTATATTAATACATTTCTTTCTAGCTAAACATACTCCTACAAAATGAACTTTTTTAATATAGGATTTCACTTTCTGTCCAAATATCAGCAGGGAGCTCCAAAACAGAAATGGGGATATGTATCATCAAAAAACACAGAGGTCAGGAAACAATCTTGGTTTTTCTGACTACCCCATCTCTGTAATGCTTTTTCACCAAAGGTATGAGCATAACATTTGAGTATACTTAACTCTCATTCATCTTTCTTAAGGGAAGGAAAATAGAATAAATTGATGTAGTTTATGTTATGCTCTCTCCTGCACAACTGCAGCTTTCTGAATTTTTCATTCTCTTCCCTGAAAAAAAATGTTTCAAGATCCCAAAGATTTGTTCAAACAGTTACAGCAACACGTTGGCATTCCACATAAAATGGCTGTAAAAATGGCATTAGATGATGCTCTCGTGCTTACCCAACCCTCTTCAGGAAGGCTACCATCACTGGAGCCCATCTGCTGTTCATATCAGTAAGAAATACATCAGCAGAAGGAGAGACACAGTCCAGTAATCAGAATATTTTTCCTCAAATGCTCAGGTTTTTTTAAAAAAGGAATGTTTTTCATTTCTGGAAATTTGATTTTGCCAATATTCTAAAGACTTCCAAACAACCTCATGGTTCAGTCAAGTCATTCCTGGCTTTTTAGCACACTTGTGCTTTCCCAGCAAATGAGTGACTGCTAAGAAATATGAAATACAACTTTTAAAACTATGGAATTTTAGTTTGGTCCTTTCAGTCAAATTCCCTTTTTTTAGTCTAAGCATAGGGCAAATCAAAAAACGCCAACAGGGCATGGGTTCCTGGAAGGAAAATCTGGTCAGCATCAACCACAGCAAGACAATCATTAAAACCAAATGTCCATCTGCCACAAAGAAACCCAAGGTTTTCCATTCATTTAAATTGAAAATATATGATGATTAAAAAATGCTAAATGAGAAAAGTTGTCTAGAATCAGCAGATGTTAGTGGCCTATTTTAATATGTTGGTTTTATTCTGCTTTTAGTGTATGAGAGTTACCTGTGTAGGTAACTGAAATGCATTCTTGAGAAAAGAAGGCACTAAGACAGGGAAGTTACCTTGTTCACTGCTCTGAAAACAGATGTAAGCTCCAAGCTGAGCCACCAGATAGTACATTTTTATAGTTCTAGAAGAATAGCTAGACATTGAAAAAGTGCTGCTAAAAAGGTGACAGAGGATCCACGATGCAGAGGTTGCAACATGTGGGGATCTGCCAGATGAAACAGAATAACGTATTATTCTTTTGTGGGATGTTGCGTTATGATTTGATAAAGACTTTAGGACATTTCTATTTTTCATAATTTGCTATATGGTTTATAATTAATGCTAGGTTACCACTTTCTCATTAGGATACAGAAATAAAGGCATATTTTTTTTTCTCTTATAGTAACAGCTGATGCTTTAATCAACTTGTGAAAAAGTGGATGGGTGAAAGAAGAACCTGATAGTGAGCTTTGAGAAGACTGAACCATTGCCCTGGACATGTTCATTGCACAGCTAAGATGCAGATGAATAGCATTTTAAGTCACAGTTAATATGATAAAGGTTTTATAAATATTTTCCAGGTGGTTGGAGAATTTAGTAGCATTCCACTAAATACTTGCACTAAAATATTATTTTCTGCAACCTTGATAATTATATTCATTAAAGGCATTATTTGTATGAGTTCATTATACTTTAGATATAATGTAGGACAAGTGTCTCATCTTGATGACTTTACACATAAACTTTCTAATATTGAAATATAAATATTTTCTATCCTTTATTCTCTATATAAATTAGCTTCTGGCTTCTCCACCCCTTTTTGCACTTAGTGGATATGTAGTTTGCTATATTGAATGAAAGCCCAGGTATGCACTGCTATATGCTAGGAACTATCAATAGTATGGGCCTAATACATCATATTGAATGAAAGACTTCATAAATCAGTTATACAAGGGATCATACAATGCTTTTAGTGAATTTCCAAAGAGTCATAAAAACTATAAATCAATGTATTTTTGGTTAATCAACTCACACTGTCAGCTTTTGGAGATAGTTATCTGTTGTGTCCTTTTTACTGGACACACAGTAGGGAGAGGGCTGTCACCTGTCAGAGGGAGGTTTAAGCAAGAAAATAGGGGAAAAAACCTTCCACACTATCCCCATGACTCCCAATATTTACGGCAATGGGGCAGATCTTAAGGCATGTGACAATAGGACCTCCAGTCCAGAATTCACAGGGGAAATAACGGAAGTTTTGAATGGCGAAGCAAAAGAGCAAGCAAACCCTGATTCTGCAAAAGTTTACAGAGTCGTAAACAAGCACCGAATTAAATACATATTCAAATCTTTTCTGAAGTCACCAAGAGAGCTCCCTTCTCTGGATCTAGCACAATATGGATAGAATCTCAAATTTGCCTGTGTCTTGAAGTCTACATGCCTGCATTTAGCAAGGAACCACCGCAGATTCATTTTTCCAAAGAAAATGCTGTTGAGGAGTGAAATCCCATGCACATCGCAAAAGACATTTGACATCAATATTTAATTTTATTAGTTATACTACAGGTACTCTAGGGAACCTGATGGAAAGCCTTCTTAGTATTGATTAGAATTCCACTGCACACTGTTCAAAAAATTATTCAATTACAATTCATCTTTTAATTCAGAATAATTTAAAATTTATCATTAAAAGTATATAGGGTTGGAACACAATGTGTTCTGAGATATAATTCTGAGATGGAAATACTAACTACAGGTTACTATGATTTTTCATTTGCATAATCAATGTTTTTAATTCATTCTATGTGCCCATACACGATTACAGTGATGGTGTGGTTTTAATGTTTTTCGAAAAATTCAGAATTAACTCTTTCATGTGCATAATGGTGAAAGATGACTACAACTGACACTCTGCTTTCTCATTTTCACACCAAAGAGATTCAAAAGCAACAGCAATGAACAAATTGCTAAAAAAAATGGAATTACTACGTAAGAGACAATATATCTAACTTTGAAAAAAAAATCATTCTATCAGCTTTGTCACATTGGAAACTTCTAGACATCTATCTTCTCTGTGGCATGCAGTGGGTTCCTTTGGGCTATCCTCAATTTATAAAAGTTATTTATTTAATTATTTTCAATACACTGTGGTTCCAATAGGGAGTCACCTAGAACAGAAGTGTCTATGGAGGGATCAGGATTCAAAACAGATAACAATGTTTACTTTAAAAGTCTAATGAAATCGAAAGTAGAATAGATTACAAATTCTTTTAAGAGCAATGATGTTAAAGCCCACAGTTACCTGGATTTAATGCAGTTATGTGAAAATATTTGGTGTTTTCTTACAACATGCAATGAGGGAGTGTCAGGTTTAGAGCACTGTGTGAAAAAGCAGTCCCTGGCATTCAGTGCTGGAAACAGTTCTTTGCTTTTTCTTACGGAAAACTCAAGAGAAACAGATTATTTCTATATTGCTGGCAGTGGAAAACTATGTCAAGAATTACTCTTCCTATCTATTTCAGGTAGCTCAGACAACAGATCAAGTGAGAGAGCACGCTAAGTAAAACAAAAATGAAAAGAAGCAGAAGCGTTTTGCAGACTTCCAAAAAGGAAATTCAACAGGAGTTAAGAGACTCCTACTGGACACCTGTAATTTTGAATTTATCCTTATTAATCCTGTGCTCCTACATGAAAGATTCATCCTCCGATATTATCAGCATTTAGTTTGAAGGTTAGGGCAATTATCTGAGATTTCTGCCTCCTGATCCTGCCCTGTCTCACTGTTCAGCCATCCCGGAGATAGATGAGCTGTTCTGGTAAAACAGAGAAGAACTAAACCAAAACTGAGTGCAGCTGGAGTATCTGGTCCAAGATAAATGAGATAACAGAAAATTATAAAATTATAAGCCTGTGGAACCTCATCCAGGCCATGAAGGCAGGCTGCACGTTAATTTGCAATATCTGACCAAGATATTCGAAAAATCTGGATTCCCATAGTTGGTAACTCACCGTATTTAGGCAGCTCTGTTATTTCTTCTCACTTTATTTTCAAAAGCGCTGAGTTGTAGCCTGCAAGAAGTAAAAGCAAGAGAGCAACAGATCAGCAATGTTTAAGGAGGTAGTCAGTTACAGACAGCAGATTTTAGAGGAGTACATAAATTAAGAATTTTACTTTAGTAAATTTGCATCAGGTAGTGAAGAACCATTGGCTTGTATACACATTTTATTTCAGCAGTTTGAGGTTTAGGCCCCTGCTTTGTTTTTTTTTCATATCTAGGCATCATTTTCTGATAATATAACTTTTATTTCAAAACACTAAATTTTGTTGACAATGTCTTAGGGAACAACAAACAACCAAAAACTGCATTTTTCAAATACTTTAAACCGATTTGTTTCAGATCTAGTCTAAATTAAATAAAATCATTTCATTATTTAATTTATTTAAATTATTTTATTTATTTAAATAATTTAATTATTTAATTTATTCGATAACATGAAGGATTCTACAGTTTTTTTAAGGATATTCTCTAAAGACTGATTAATTAGTTGGCAGCCGAAAAGAAAACGAGCAAATGTAGATGGGAGTGGCAAACTGTTAGGAGAGGGTTCTTGAAGGTGGGAGGAAGATTATGATGTTTGAGGTCTTTTTTTTTTTTTTTTTTTAATTTCTCTAAAGTGAACCTGCGTGGAAAGTTTTTCAAAGCAATGTTTTGGATGAAGAATTTGCATAAACCTGCTAAGCAAGTAAAAGCCTGGCACGCAGGTAAAAAATTGACAGAATGTTTAAAAAAGGCAATCTTGCATATCTGCATATAATGCAGTCTAGACAAAAGCACATATCAAACAGCGCAGCGGGGCAAGGATGTCATAGTGCTATTCTTGCTGTGCACTGGGCAGGGACTTTTCATTTCACACATCATCATTCACAGTTTGCTGCCGTGACTCGGCACAGTCAGAAGATGTCAACAACACACACAGTGAAATATTTCAGTGTGGTTTTCCTTTGGAAAATGAGGGACATGGGATTTTGATTTCAATTACCTTATGTTACAGTGGGAAGAAGTAGGAAAAGAAAGAATCATATTTTCTGGTTTGGCAACAACCAACCATATCAACAGTATGTTCTAAAACCTACTGTCAGCCAGGACAGAAATAGGTATTTAAGGGTAGAAACAATATATATAATTAGACAGAGAGGAAAGTTGCTGGTCAGCCTCACTCCTTTTCTGACATCCACTAATACATTGGGTTTAAAAAAAAAAAAAAAGTTACTGTCCTATAATAAAAAACAATTTCTGAGTTGACAGTAATAAGCAGGTTACATCTTGCCATACTCACCCAGGACAATCCAAGTGGTGTTTAAAGGAAGGGAAAAGACAACGGTGTGACAAAAAGGTAAAAATAACTTCTAGTCAGACAACAGACAGTTTGTCTATTCTGAGTCTGAGCTCTCTCCCTTCTCAACCCATCCCAGCTGACGCCTGGTGTATCTAAGAGTGAGAGGAGTTGCTGTACCACGTGGAAGAAAACAGGACCAAATGTTTTGCAGTATGAACAGCTGGCCCAAGGCACAGGACGTTACACTGTGGTCATGAGAAACAGCTGGAAGTGCAGGTTTTGAATAAGAAAGCTTCTGGCACAGCTATGTTTTAGCTGGTGTTTCAATTTTAATATGGTTTTTAGTGAGCCACTCGCACTAGTTGTGGCAGGAGCTGACTCCAGTACCTTGGTGGCTCTTTATGACACCTTGTATCAGATTTGGAAGGTAGATATGAAACAGTGATATCAAAAGCAACTTAGCATGCACTGTGCTCATAACAACACACATGTAACCATTGCCAGATGGAAGATTATTGCAGCCTAAAAACACCAAAACCCAAATCCAGAGCAAATTCTGGATTTTTTTTAAATTTACATTGCATAAATGCTGAAAATCTTAAAAACTATAAAAGAAACCACAACGAGCCAACCTCTAGCTTGATTTAAAACTGAAGTTTCTGGAACTGTGTTGTAAGAGTAAGGGAAGATTCAGACACCAGAGCACACTGAGTGACAGTTTCTACACAGTAAATTATTCTGGGCACACTTTTCAGGAAACTATCAATGACAATTCAAGGAATATTGTTCTTAACCACAATATAGATCTCCTCAGAAATATTTCCTAGGTCACATAATATCTACCACACAAACTTTTCAATCACTCAATCAACAGTAATCAATACTGTAATGGCTATTTAAAAGGGCTTTTAGCATTTTGATGCACAATTCCTTTCTAAATTCTTTTAAAATTAAAATTATTTTGTGGAAAACTGTGGTCAATGTTCAGTTCTGACTAGTAGTCACACACTGGATTTTTGTCACATGGCAAGGTCTTTCCAAGCATTTCAAATACTACTAATTCATCTTCATTCCTATGGGTAAATACTAAAAATCTTACATACAATGAGCTTATTCCAATTAGACACACAGATCTAGTCATAACAAATTAGAACTCAGGCACTTCTTGCTCTCATTGCCATGTTCTAGACAGTAATTTAACTTCCCATCTCTTTAGCATGAGGAATGCCAATGTAACTGGTAACTCCTTTAGGACTAGAATGATTTTTTTAAAGGCATATTTACTGGACATCTCATAGGATTAGTCCAAAATGTAAAACTAAAAAAGTAATCTCTCTCCTACCTTGTTAAAAATCCAAGTCTCTGCCTCCTTTCCTGCAGTCACTGCTTACCTACAAATCTGGTAATTTTTATTTATCGACATTCTTCAGCTCAGACTGGCCATCGGAAAATGAAAAGCAATTCTATGATGGGGAACCTCCAGCCGATTTACTCTCCAGTGGAGGACTTATACCAGAGAGGTATAAATTCATACAACCCAAGGATTAAAGAATTAAACTAAATTAAATTATTATTGTCTCTTGTCTTGACTTATTCTTTTCCTCTTGATAAAATACAACAGAGAGTGCAATGGGACAGAACACAATTCACTGGTGTGTGGAACAATATTTTCTAATCCCACACAAGTACTTTAGTGCTATGACATTCTTCAGGTAAAAACTGACTACTCATTTGGCAGGACAGTTAAGGCTAAGGCTTGGTTTATGGCATTGATGACAAAAGCTTAAATGCAGTATGACCTACTGGGTTCAAGGAAAACTTACAAAAACTCTAGATTAATAACATGTTTTCTTTGACCTTAACTGAAAAAAAAAATTATTTTTATATGCAAATCAACCACCCATGGGCTTCCCAGAATATAAAATCATTTGACAGTACACATGATACTCCCTTACATGTGTCTCCAAGCCAAAATTCACTTTAATCTGAAAAACAATGAAATACTTGCAATGCAAGGTCTGCAGGATGTGTCTCTTGCCCCTTCCCAGACATATTCCACACAATTTCACAGAAAGTAGATTCCTCTGTCATTCCAGTAGATTTTAATTTGCATATACTCCCACAGAATAATTGCAAGGACACAGAAAGTTCACTTTACGTGCTTTACTTTCAATCGTTCCTTTTCCTCTAGCAAGCTCAGGGGTTGATTTTACCCTGCCCTCCCTCCAAAGGCAGGATTTGATGGCACTTTCTCTGCAGAGAACTGAAAGATAATCCAGTTTGAGAGAGAGAGGAACTTTTACATCATTTACCAGCTTATTAATTTTAAGCATAGTGTAAGCATATAAACTGGAACTATTCAATACAATCTTTTACATTATTTTCCTACTTACAAGTAAACAGCACCGAAGCATGAATTTTTGGAGAAAATCTTGTTCACCACATTACCAGCTGCCACAGGTTAACAGCACTGTCTGCTCCTTAAAACACCTTGGAAATGTCAGAAAAGCTGAAGCCCTTAGAGATTTCAGATGCTTCCACTTGAAAGTCTATGCAAATAGTGATTAATTACTGGTTATTTCAACAGCGAAAAAAACCCACCTGTAACTTAATAAATGCCTGTTACTGAAAGACATGTTTTAGCAGCGATATTCTGAGCTTGGAATTCACATACACTACATGCACGTTATTATTACAACCACCAGGGAAAGCATTTTTCATTAAATGAAAATATCAAACTTTGTCTCAGTATTAAGCCCACGCTATATCCATGGCATGTCAAATATTTTCATTTCTTTCTATTATTTTCCACTGGGTATAACAATTCACCATTAAATCTGTTTCTGCCCTATTTCCGGATTGCAGGAGCTCATTCCCGACTGTTGGTGGCTTTTTTTTTTTTTTTTTTTTTAAAGAAAAAAGGAAAGAATTCCCTTCTTGTGGAGAGTCCTGCTCTTCTAGGTTGATCCAATGCTGCCATCACATGGTCCCCATCTGCTACAGCACTTGGGAGGGAGAAGGTTTCCAACCCAACACAGCTGCACTCCAACGGAATACGCAATTGTAGGACCCTTACTACGCACACAGGTACTTAACCGCTAGGTACGTGTGATGCCTATCACAAACCCAATAAGACCTAGTGTTTTCTTCTGTCATTCTCTGGATACATGGGGGCCCGAGCTCTCTGAATTTAGAAATTTAGAACAATTTCTGTCTCTTAAAACTGCCAAGGGAAAGTTGATAATATTACAAAGCACACATCCCAACTGCTGAAACCAGAACAGGGGCTAAAAAGAAAATAAAATTTAAAAAAGCTTCATTTTCTTTAAAAAAAAACTTTCACTCAGTAACTTCATGCTGACAGTGAGGTAGGGTTAACAAAGTCAGAGGGTTATAGACATGGTAACAGGCACACCCCTCCGTATCAAGCATGAATCTTTCCAAACATATCTTACCTAGCTTAAAAGACCACCTCATTTAATTTGTCTTAGCATGACTGCCATGCCTTACTTCAGGTAACGTCGGATTTTCTTTATTCATCACACAAATAAGGGAGAGATTGAATCGAACTAGTCAAACCTTTGTAAAACAACACTAAGTACTGCAAATGTTACTAATCCTGAATTCACAGGAAGACTCCAGCCTTAAGAAACTAAGGGTGTGTCTATTTCAAACAATGATCCCCAAATCCCTCTAAAACCATTGGTGAGACTGCAAGCAACTACATGAGGAGGAGAGAAATCATGCAACGGAGCATTTATCCAGAAGGAAAAACAAAGACTAAAGAAATGAGTGTTTGATCCAAACGGATCCCATTCCCCATCTTTACAAATCTCATGACAAAGCACATAAAGAGATGGTGAAACGTTCCTACTTTGTGCTCCATGTCAGACACTTTCCTTGCTAAAGATGCAGTTACCACAAAAGACTTTGTGCCCTTGTAACGCAAGTGAGGAGGTACTGCTGTAAGTAAGGAAAGGTGATGGTTGTTAATGGATGGGTAAGTTTGCTCCACATGCTGCTAAATACACTTTACAGAGAGCAGTATTTTCTCAGTTACTCAGGAAAATTGCCTGATGGAAGCCAGCAATGGAAATGGAAGGGTTAATAAAGTATTTCTATTTTAAAATAAAATATTGCCACTTCTATGAGCAAAATTCTTGAAACATGCTCATCTTTTTTGTTTTTTGTGGCAGCTGCAGAAACAACTGTAGTATTACCGCAATGTTATGGGAATACTTCAATCATTCCAGCACCTTATAGGACCTTGTGTTTCAAAACTCACCAACAATTTTAACTTTCCAGGACGTACAGCTCCTATTTGAAAATAGATACAGTAAAGGCTTGTTTGAAAGAGGCATTTTTCCCCTCTGAGCATTGTTGCAGCAAAGCATAGAAATGCCAAGGTGTTTCGAGCAGGTATTTGTTATTTTGAAGTTGAAAGGAATATAATCCACTGGCTACTTGGTGATTTTCAAGGCAGCAATTAAACTGCATGAGGAATATCCGGGGGGGGAAGGAAAATCGGCACTAAAATCACATTGCTTGTACTTTAACAATGTGCCCTCATTTGCTCAAGGTATCAATAATGTTAACTTTCACGCACATCACTCTGTCTACAAGTTAACAGAAAATGAGAATTGAAGCCATGAACACTGTAACTGAGGTCCAAGTCATGGTGCTAACAAAAATTTCACTCACTTCTTCTAATATGTCACAAGAATTTTATCAGCTTCAGAAACATGTGGATGGTCCTACTCCACAGCCTTTTAGTAACTTCTACTTTTTCCTTAAAATGCTCTAACCTTTCACAGTCTTAAATTTTTACAATCTGTGTTTACAAGCACTGTAATGTATTTGTAAAGTTTAGATTACAATAAAGTACTGACAGGCTTTTTTTTTTTCTTATTGTAAATGTAAGTTGTAAAGAAATATCATGATAAAGCAGAATAAGTCATCATAGATTTCCTTCCTGTTATCCACATAAATGAGTAGCAAGCAGAGACTCAGCTGAGATTGTGTGAGAGCTTGCTTCAGGGCATACAAATTCTCTAATTCCCAGTTCATTCCTTCATTTTTTTTAAAGTTGGATAACTTATTATGTCTATTCCTACTTCAAACAGAGCAGTGAAAATAACATTTTCTTATGTAAATAGACTGGACAGATCACAGGAATCTTGCTAAATATTGATTCTGTGAAGACAGAAGTACAAGACAGTTGTTTGAATTATATTAAGTGGTGCCTTATCTGCTGATTTCAAAAAAAGCAGGTGTAATGGTATGTGTTAAAATATGTTCCATATTAAATAAAGATTATGAGCATAAGAGAATTGGACTGCATTTCTGAGGGCAGGAGAAACATTATTTAGAGGAAAAAATGGATTATATACATCCCTAAAACACCGCTTAAGCAAGTCTGGTCCTGTATTTCCTTCTTCTAAAACAAACGTTACCTACACCAAACATACCAGCAACTCCAAAGAGTATCACTTCTAGATAAAGCCCTGTAGCCTCACCTACTCCCATGATGCCATGAGGTGGTCCCCAGAATCCAGACACATCCACATGGTCCCATTGCTCAGTGCTGCATCTTCAGCTCATGTCGAGCTATATGCCAAACATTCCATACTAGGGCCCCAGTTTGGCATGGGGAGAAAAAGAATAAATAATCTGCTTCAGTCTTTCAGTGACTGTTCTTTTATCAGATAACCCAGCCAGCAGATAAGTGGCCTGGGCCAGGCTCTCTTCCTGACTTCCTACTGCGAGGAGAGATAATAGACCCATTTTATTGTACTGCACAGCCTAGCCTTTAATCACCCCAAAGAAGTACAGAGGGTCTTGTTCTTCCTCTCCTTCCTTCTCTTTCTCTCTCTCATGCTTTGATTGTGTTGAAAAAGTCTTGTAAATTGGCATCTTCCTATGATAATGGCTATCGTCATAAATCCAATGTTTTAATCCACAAGATTTTTGTCCATGATCACTATGATTTTAGTACATTGTGAACAATGGAATTTTGCCATGTAAGATAGTAAAGCTGGTTTTGTCTGTCTATAAACGAATACTGGAAAACTGCACTTATGTGAATGGACTCTTTTTGGAAAAAGAATTGTGAAAAAGCATCTTTAATTTTTCTTCATTATTATGATGAAAACAAAACTATGCAGATAAATGATTCATGAAAAATTGCAACACTATTTTAACTACCTGTCTTTATAAGCGTTGCAGCTCATGCAGCTTTCATGGAAGTTGTTCTCCCTGGGTACTGCAGCATTATTTCTGAGAGCTCTTACTTTCTTACATATATTCTCATCTTTACTCTGTCTGTTACTGGTTTTTTTGTAGATTTAGCTCAAGCCACCATAACATTAAAAACTTTGAAGCAATGTTTGGATGGGTTTTTTGTATGTTTAATACATGCCCCCATCAGATAAATGCACTTTCCATTATTAAATTCAATGTTTCATAATGACTTCTTATCTTTACATTTCCTAATAGAAATCTTCATCAGTCTTTAATGGGCTTTGCACTTCTATATTTCCTCAAATAACCATTTTAGATGGGTCAGGATACTTGTAGCCATTGAAGACGAAGGAAGTGACAGTATTTAAATTCTTCAGCTCCACTTTGCGCTGTAAGCAAAGGCAGCACCATTTTCACCTTGGTACTCCACAACATCCAGCCTCAAAGGATTGCTTTAAATAAATCTCCCAAAAAAGTTTATCTGTTCTGAGTTTCACGAAACCAGACTGTAAGTCTTTGTTCTGGGTCTCTGCTTCAACACAACGCACTACAACGAGCACAGAGACCATCTGCCTTTAACAGTTTTTCAGAAGCCTTTGAAATAATAAACAACAGAAACCAACAAAGTCATGAGTTCTGCATTTGAACAGGAAGCTATACATACTGCTGAAGAGCTCTGTGTAAAACCACTCTTGCCTCTACAGAACATGTTGTTTCTGTTAATGAAAGTATTCTGAATGTCAGGCATGCAATGAATGAAAAACTTAACAGAAGCCTCGCCATCGGCGTAATTGGGAGGAACCCAACCCATACGCCCAAGCATTTGCAGGAAGAGAATACAGGGTAAATCACAGAATCACAGAATCACAGA
>NW_010114586.1:0-23765 GCF_000699245.1 Pterocles gutturalis | reverse complement strand
CCCTTCCCATTCCCCTCACTCCCCAAATTTTTGTTGCGAAGCCTCTGGTGCGTAGTTTCGATGCGGTGCTGTGCGTATGGTGTCCGTGGCCTTGCGCCAGTTTGTATGCAGATATATTTATGTAAAACATTTTCTCTCAGCTCCTTGCCAGCTGTTCCACATTTTCCAGCTGCCACTTCAGTTTGAAATGATGGACTGTACGGATCTCAAAGAGCCTTTTAGCCAAAGGTAGGGATAGCTGTCCACTTGATATACAGCGTCACGTTTTAGAGGCTGCTTGGCTGAAGGAGTATTAGGTAGCAACCCACAGCAAAATGCTCACTGCTGTCGCACCCCTGGTACTTCCCGCTTGATTTTCAAGGCTCAATAAACATGATTTTTTAAGCTTCAGCGTGCAGACTTCATTTCTTTTGTGTGTGCCACAGAAAAAACTTCGAAGTGAAATTTTTCAGGGGCCTTGAGAGATGGTGGGTGATGAAATTAACAAACATTTTTAAGAGGGCACTGCTTCCCCCTTTCCCTGTGGGTGATGTTGGGATCTGTTTTGAAACCGTTTTAAGTTGGTGGGACAGTGAGAAATCACTAAGTTTCTCTGTGTAACAGAATTGGTTTTGATGGGATGTTCAGTGAGATTAGGGATTGAAATCTGCAAGAACCGACCTTAACTAGTTTGAATATTTGTGCGGTTGCATTGTAATTTGGAAAGGTGCCTCACTGATCGATTCCTACAATTATTTCATTTACATCCTTTATTAAAAATTAATAATGATCTGACAGTTTCTTAATTACATATGTCATGATTATTTTGAAGGAAGACGAATGCAGTGTTCTAAAAGTAAAGTAACCTTAAAATGTAAAAACTGCCACAGTGCTGTATTTCAGGTGAGGAAATATATATTAAAAGTAGTGGTAAATGAGTTTAGCAATGTAAACTGTAGGCAGCCTCCTGAGAGTTTGTTTATATAATGAAGGTTTGGGTTTAACTAGCTAGTATGTAAATACTTTCAGGTTGGTGTATAGCCCAATTCTATAAACATAAATAATAGTAACTATGAGAGAAGGCTATTTTAAGGGGGAGGATTATTTCTTTAAAAGTAGGATTATGTGATTTTGAATGAGTAAGAAAAATGAGTAAGAAAAGAACTCCCTCAGTGTATATATATTTTTTAAGCAGCAGTGGAAGTAAAAGTATGGCTTAAGGTGCCTAAATGAGTGCACTCTTGCATTCCGATAACTGCACATGGTTTTCAGAAGGACATGCTGGTTTCTAAAGCATTTCTGTGGAAGTACTACAGAACAAAAGGCATCACCTGCATTTTCCTGCTCAAGTGGAGTAATGTTTTTGGCTTGAGAAGGCGTGCAGTGGCCAAGACAGCCTTTACTGCTGTGATAATCTTCAGCTGTGAAAGATACATTGTGCATTTTCCAACTTTTCCAATTTTTGTAACTAGAAATTAAAATATCAATGGTTATAAATAGTTTCAGTTTATTTTGGAATTGCTGTTAGAGGAACCAAAATACTCAGGTTTTGAGATATCATTGTAATTTGTTCATCTTGCAGATTACTTAATTTTTTTAGCAAGATAAATGTGTGCGTTTGATACTGACCCATAAAAGTTTCAGTTACACTTCCTGCCTCGTTTTTGGCAAAGCTACTCCATTACCTGCAATCCGTAGCGTGTTTGAATTTCATCCTGCACATTCAAGGAGGGAATGGCATATTTTCGCGTTGCAGGGTGTTAGTGAAAAGTTAGTCATCTTTGCCTGATAAATAAGGAATCTGATGGTTATTAAAGCAGGATTTATTTGGAGTTATGGAAGGAAGCAGTTTAATGATCAGTGTTGCATGCACTCAACTATATGGAGACAGTAATGTACAAAGAAAAAGCAGACTTGAAGGAAGAGTGAATCAATGACTCATGAAATCCTCAGGAAAACCTTAGTAATGGAATGTTAATGCTTTTAGACTACAGTAGATTATCTTAAAAGTCAGACTTTTCTTCTTTATGCAATTGTTGTAAATACCTAGCTAAAGAACACTTTGAAGAAGGCTTTAGTTTTGCTGGCTCTCGTATTTTGTAGTCATTCTGATTGTTTTGGAAGATTCAAGAATTTTTTTGCCAGCTTGTAGTTTAGGCAATTAAAATGCTAAAATGGCTACAGAGGAAGCTTTTTATTCAACAAAAGGTTCAGCTGTAATGATGATTTCAAGTTGTCTTTTAACCATAGGTTTTATAGATGTCCTCCCTTTAGACTTTGTCATTTTTATAAGGGAATTGATTTTTTATACTTTAAAATCAAATAAAATGAGACAGAATAAACAAAAATAGGGCATGGGTGCTGCTGCAAACTTTTCAAGTTCTTTCAGTGCATTTTTCATCTTTACTTTTATTTGATAGGTCTGTGAAATAGAGCTGTAGACTGGCGAAGACTTTAAATGAAATTTCACACTTTGATGATTTTTTTTTAACTTTGATATATTGACAGCAAAAGGAGCTGCAAAGCTTTTATATAACTTGAGCAGTAACGCCAAGCAGCAGTCAAACGTCTCTATGCATTTGTGTTTAACTGCAGAAGAAAAACATGTCCATGGGCAGTAGAGGGTTCTTATCAACTCCCTAATCCCAGATCCCAGCAAACCTTGAGGGCATGCCTCAGATCTTGCTGAAATCATTGTAGACTCTCACAGTTTGCAGATTAAATATGCTATGTGTTCCTGGCTCCAACAACAGTTTTATGAGCTCACTAAGCTTCCTGTTTTAAGATCCTTTTCTGAAGTTTTTAGGAGCTGCTAAAGGCGATGCTGTCTGTGGCAAGTGGTACTTGTTAATTTAGAGACACTTTAGATATTTCATTCTGTCTGTAAAAATAGCCAAAATTGCCATTTTCAAATTGGAAGTCAAGTTACACTGGAAAAAGAGCCCCTTTAAAGAGGCATTCTGTTGTTTTACCGTGTTTGTCAGTACACAAGGTTACAAAGTTTATACGAGGCTTGATTTGTTTTATGGGGGCTTGACTTTGGCTGGGCTCTTTAAAACCAGACTTTTTCAGTTGTAATTCTAAGCACAATGCAGCTTTTAGGACATAATTTCAGAGCCTCTTTTAACCAATTGTATTTGTAGCAGCTCATTAAACATACCTTTGAAGTTCTCATTCTCCTTTGAGTGTCAAAGAAGGGAAAATGTATTCGGCCAAGGGTGAATTTCAGTGAATCAGGTAGTTAACCCTGGGATTCATTGACCCTTCTGAAGAAATGTTGTTGCACCTCAAATTCTGGGTCCCGGTCTTATTTTCTGGCTGCTAAATAGTTAACTCTTATGTTTTAGTCACTGTAATCATGTTTGTGTATTTGGTGTAATAGTTTTAATTAAAAAGGAAAATACTTATTGTCCAACAATGTTATTCCCCAGAGAACTTGAGCCAATTTTGTGCTTAAAGGTTATTCAGTGAATGAAATTTCGAAAGCCCATTTGTCAAGGTACTGCAGGGTTTCTGTTAGTTTTCAACCCCCAAATTCATTGTCTGCATGGCCCCGTCATTAGTCATCAGTGTATTAGTGCTGCCTGCAGGCAACGCTGCCCAGCACTTCTTCACACCATTACAGCTCTCAAAGTGTACTCTGCCGACTTGTAGAATTACTGCTCTGATTTCCGCTTGGCTGGGTTTGAGGTAAGTCCCCTCCCTACCTTCCAGCTCGCTCTAATCTCTGCTTGCTTTTTAAGGCCGTTTTCTGCTGAGATTTAGGGGGAAACTTTCTTGAAGAGCACGCTGGCATCATACTGTGGTTTTGTTGTGGTATGCGCTGTGTATACAAATGGTACCTGCGTTACCTTGAAAGTGTGTTCAAATTGGCTGCTGATCTGAAGAGCTGGGTTCTCTCTCTTTTTCAGAACAAAACAAGAAACGAGACAATACGTTGATCGTAAAAATGCCTGCAAGACTGTTTAGATTACTAATTGGAATAGAATGCGTTTGTCTCTAAATAGTTGCTGGGTGTCAGAACTGATAATATCAGAATCCACTACCAAGAGATCTGATTGAATAATTTCCTTAGCTGAAGTTTCCACTCTAATGTCAGTTATTTTTTGCACCGATTACCAAGACAATAATTTTTTTTTTGAATTATGCTCAAAATGCGGTTTTATTTTTTTGGTGTCTGATATTTAGGTCAGGGCTAAAGGACCCAACTAATCTTTTGGTGGTTTAGAGCTGAACCTCCCTCAAATACGTTTGCTGCTTCATATGATACTGTGTTTTCTTTACATACAAATCTGTTAATGTCAAGAAAATCATCTGCGTGTAAAGAATCCTTCATCCAGCTGCTGAGAGAATGAAGCCTTCATTAAATAAGATGTATGAATACCTGAAACCGAGTAGTCAGAAACACAGATTGAGTTAGTGTCACTTCAGTACATGCCTGCTGTTCCGAACTGCGTATATTAAAATGAAATCCTAGCACCAGTGATTCTTAACTAACAGGACATGTGGTTTGGTGTGGTTTTGTTTGGCTCTTCAATTCACTATGGATGTTTTTTCTGGGAAAATAAGACGGTTGTATAATTCTATGATTACAGTATTTGAACAGGGATAGTGGATTGCAAAGTAATTTATACTGCAGCAGTTCAGAGTCGTCCTGTTGTATTTTGTCAAGTTACAAAAACATGAAGGAATCCTGATGCAGTTTTACTGCTACTATGAGACAGGTGTAAAACCTAAAATAAACTGTAAAAGCTGAAGTTTTATAAAGTACCTTTCACACATGAAGTTCTTACTGGATATATGGAACTTTCCTAGCGTTTTTACGTGCTAAAACATCTGTGTTGGGTTAGAACGTGAAATTCTGGATGAAGGCATCCCTTAACCTGAGAGTATGTCGAGGAGATAAACAGGCTTCCAGGAATGGGACCGGGGATCAAAACATGACACTTTCAAAACACATTCTGCTTGATTCCTTTAATCTTGTTTTAAAATGCTAATTGTAAAATATGGAATACAGTCTTTTCTTCTTTCATTTGCATATCATAAGTTGGAAACAGAAGGCATATCTTTGCAATAGATGTATATTAAATATATTCTTCCTTGAGCTCAGTTCCTGGATAGATTGACATTGATATATAGATCTAGTCTTGATTCTAAGGAAACTTTCATCTGTTGGGATTGATGAAATAAAGCAAAAAGGGTGAAGAAAGTGGTCATGCCATTGGAATTCATGTTTAGCTCTGGTGCTCTACATTAGAATATTTCTGTATTTTTGTGTGGCAGTTGCAGTGTCTTCTTGTTTGATGAAGTAAATAAATCGTGATGCAAAGCACACCTGTTACAGATGTTTGTCATTTGCTTTACCAACTGGCAAGAAGGGAAAGAAGAAAACATCCTGTATCGTCGCCATACGTGTTCGTAGCGCTAATAACAGTATCAGCAGAGGAAGTCATAGGGTTTGTTATCGACACAGCAAGTCTTGCTTCTTGTCCTACTCTCTGCATATTCCTGGCCTTTCAAATTGTGAGGATATGAATGCTCTAATTCAGGTTTCATAAAGAAAATGTTTGACAGAAGGAAGTCACTCTGCTATTATTGAAGCTTTGGATTTAGTGCTGCTGAATTCCTGAAGAAAGATAGGGGCAAAACCGGAGCGTAGACTAGGAAGGGAAGTTGGAAGTGTCACAGCTCATTTTAACTAACCTATTGCTACAAGCAGTAAAGTCCACAGTAGATTTCCCCTTCCCTCCCTGTGCTAATTCTTTTACAGATAATCTTACTTTGACATAATTATTAGAGTTTTTAAGAGTTTGAAGCACAAGGACATGTAGGATTGCAAAACAAGCAGTAACACAGCTTACTCTGAATTTTCTCGCAATAGTAGGCAGTTTAATGGGCAGGAGTTGCCATTTCTTCAGGGTAAGTGCATTACTGTTTTTAAACTAACCACACTCCCCAAATATGTTTACAGATTTGGAGATTTGAAAAATATGTGGCACTTTCTCTTTTTTAAGAAATAACCTTTGTTCCTTCCCGTTTCTGTATTTAGGTAGTTTGTAAGAGAGTCAAAGTTAAAATGAGGAATAAAGAAACCCAAGACCAGGTGATTAAAATAACAAATGCTTAGATGCCGAGTTAATGAGCTGTTTGGTTTGGTTGGTTTTGGTTGTGGGGTTGGATCCATTCTGGCTTTTTTTTTTTCATTTTAAAGTTCAGTTACTTACTCTAAAGACTCTTGGATAATGAATGGATTGTAAATTTTTGTCTCAGAGGGTACATTGTATCTGAAATGTAAAGCCACTAAGATGTGTTGTAAGTTCTGTCTCTGTATCTGTCAGCTTTGTGTTGCACGTCCCCAAACAACAACTTCTGCGAGAGATGGGACTGGTTGGATGTGGACGGTTTGACCTGAATCCTTCAGTGTTTTTATCCATTAAGTTCTGTTTACTGGGTAAGAAACTATGAATCACTTCTTCCCTGACGGAAAGCTGTTTTGTTTAGATACAGAGTTTAGTCTGTTGAAGTAATAGTAAAAGCATTTAATTGGAATTATACTTAACAGCTTTCTAAATCCCATAACAAAAGTAGAGATCATGTACTCAGAAGAGTATGTGGGTGATGTGTATTAAATTGAGGTGCTGCCTCAGTAGAAAGTGGTGCTCTCGTCTCTATTGATCCTACTGTCTGTCTGTGTTCTAAATATTTTCAGAACTTTTGTCAATCCAGTTTATCTGTAGCAAAAAGATGTAAGCAAATATAAATTTCTCTGGAGTCAAGCAATTATTACACTTGATCAGCAGTACAGTGTACTCAATCGAATAGTTTCTCACTTAGGATCTTAATCAGGAGGATGCTAATAGCACTGCTTTGCCTAGCTGATTGCCTTTGTTTTTGTGATCCTGCATTATTGTTGCCACAAGCTATTTAACCTATCAGGAACAGATCAGATCATCATTAACCAGGCTTTAGGTCTGCTTGTTTTTCAGTCTTTATGGAGGGAAGAAATCAAAGGAATGTACGACAGGAAAACACAGCAGATAGTAATGAATTTGGAAAGATTGTATGAATACACGTGTTGCCCTATAACTTGGGGTATTTTTTAATTTCAAGCAACAAATCTGCCTATCTGATTCTGGTGGGGTTTTTTTGTTGCTTTTTCTTTTTTTATTTCTAATTTTACTTTGCATTTCAAAACAGAAATGAAGTATGCAGTTTGCAACTAGTAGATTTACAGATCATGCATGTAATTTAAATGGAGATAAGTATTACAAAGTATAAGATACCTTTCTTCCCAGCTTATTAATGTTTTTTGTTTTGATTTTCAGTGTAGTGGATATAAGACTATTATTTGTTCTGTTTATATTGGTCTTAGTCTTACAGATGGCTCGGTAGGGAAAAATCAACAAAATTTGCCCAGTAGTAGTTAATGGGGGTTGCAGAGTTCTGGTTTAGCTTACAAAGAACTGAGAAAAGAGCAGACTATTTCAAAAACATGTAGTATTTAGATTAGTCCCTATAGCTATTATAAACATGGTGAGGTGTACCAAGAGGTTAATGTTACAACTGGAAGATATTTCTTAAAATGCCTGAGCACTTGTGTATTTTTCAGCAAGTACTGTCAGGGGTAACTTTGTCAGTGCAGCTTTGCCAGCAGGTTTGACAGAAAGCAATGCTGAAATCTAGGTGGGTTTTGGAAGTTAAAGGTACTGGAATCAAACCTGTATAAATCAGTGTGAAATAGCTCCCATATAATAGCATAAGATTGTCTCATGTAAATTTTGCATTTGAATGTATCAGAACAAGACAGGGTTTGTTTTTCTTTTTTTTATTCTTAAATAATCCCAAGGAACAGTGTAACCAGTTTGATAAAATTGATAAAGGGTCCTTTATGGTTGAGAGAGACTGTAATTTCCTGATTGTTCTCTGTGCCTCCCCTTGTGTTTTTCACTTTAATACAGTTGTGATGTTGAAGATGTATTGTATCCCCAAAGACTGCTTCCAGTAGCGTGGATCAAAAGTAGTACCTACGAACACCCTAAGTACCCAGAGTCATTTCTGGAAAATTAAACACGCTACGTTTGCTTGCACGCTGATTGGGGCACTCTGGTTGCTGATAGCAATCAGTATGAACTTCCCTACTGCTGATGTAATGATGATGAATGCTGTGACACTGCTATTTCAGACAGCTCTTCTCAGCGGATGCAAACCACTTGTTAATGAATTGAATACAACTACAGCAACATCGAATAAAACAGGAAAAGGATTTTTTTTTTTTAAACCCCAACACATTAGAAGATAGCCTCTCAAAAAACAAAAAAACCCCAAAACAAATAATGGCAGAAGAAGGTTTAACTTTTCAAGAATCATAAACCAGGATAGCAAGCAAATTGAGATTTTTAGATTGATTCCTACCCAAGTGCTTACACTGAAGCAAGTAGACTTGGCTATTTGCATGAATAAAGATTTGCACGAGTTGGTCTTTCAAACTAACTTGCTCAATAAAAACGCAATGCTATGAAAAGTAATTCAGCAAGGAAAAGGAGCATGGAGCTGAAGATTTTTTGGAAAATCAAAGTGTGTGTTCAAAAAGGGTCATGTTTCCTGCTCTTTCAGGCAGAGGGCTGCTCCACTGGTTTTGGTTAGATGCACTGTGATGAACAAAAAGATTTTTTTTTTCCCCCCAGTATATTAATATTTTTCTACTGTGGGGCACAGTTTTATGACCAGCATACATAGGGACTGGAAATTCTATGATTTAAAATTACCTGGAAGAATTTTTCATTTCCATATTGCCATTTGCTGACGCTCCTTTTAAAAGAGAGAGTTTTCCTCATTTAACTAGTTTATTCCAGTAGCTTGTTCCTAAAATTTCTCCAATGTAATATGCAATTGGTGAAAGTTTACATTTATGATTTTAAAAAGAAGAAACACACCTGCAGGCAGGTTACTGTTTTGAGAAGGATTAGGTTTAAAATGGGGAATGTGGAATTGTGCAGTGGGTTCAGGCTTTGGGGGAATTACAAAGGGTTCAAGCATGGTTGAATGGGCAAAAGCCATGAGTGTTGGCTTTCAGGAAGGAATGTTTGTCCCTCTAGTTACCTTTAAAAGTTAAGGCTTTTGCCCATGCACTGTTATAGCATTTTCTTGAACTTCATGTGCACATGGAGATGCTGGACAGCTGACAGAAACTACTTTTCTGTTTTTTTGACAGCAGAGCTCCTTGTTGCGGCATAGATAGATGTTGTCTCAGGCCTGGGGGCAGGAACAGGGAACTCACTGACCCACATGCTGGGGAGAGCCATGTACACCGTCATATAGACCACTTCGTATTTGAATGAGAAGGTGATGTCAGGCTGGCTGATTTTCAGAATGCTTTTTGGTAAGGATTAGCAGCCAGTGGAAAGAAATCTTCACATTGTTCTGAGCTTTTTTTCTTTTTTTTTGGTAGACTGCAATTCTCATATTTCAGTACAATTTCTGAGAGAAAATAAAAATCACAGCCAAACTTGAGAAAACTGATTCTAGAAGATGTGGGTCTGGTTTCTGTTTTCAACTTGGGCTTAATGTTTGTCTTCAGGGAAAACAAAAAGATTTTTGGGGCACCATATTGATTTCCAGTTGACTGCTTCCCTATCAGGCGTGCTTAGCAAAACATACTGAAACACATCCCTCCCATGATTCGTCCTGCCATCTCTCCTGGCAGTCCCTACTTTCCCAGCCATGCATACCACCGTCTAGTTGATGTGGCACTGGAGGATAACTGGAGCTGCTGGAAGTCTTGCAGGCGCCCTTGCCGCACGGGTGTGGGTTGAGAGCAGAGGCGGGGAGGCGGAGGGAGGAAAACGTCTGCAGTGCGGGGGCCAGCGCTCACGGTGCAGGGTGTAGAGCCGAATTAGAAAGTTTATTCTTGCTGTGTTCCCTCTTCCATGCTGACATGAATAAAAGCAGCCTTCTGGATGTAAACTAAGCAGACATGAACCAGAACAGGTACCAAGAGCAGATGTTTATATTAGCTCATGGCCAATTCTGCAATTTTCTGACCAAAAATTTGCTTCAAGCTGCTACTCTAGGGCTCTGTTCTGAGCCATTGTCCACAGTGGGTAGCGTAAGATGAGAAAATGATAGAAAGTGGTGAGAAATGTGGAATTATGTCTCCTAGTCTTTCCTCCATTAAAAAAAATTAAAAAAACCAACCCCAAAACATCAGAAAAATCTCATTAATGAAAGAAAAGAATAGCCAAGAGAATGGATGGATGCCAGTCTGAGCAGCCAACTGTTGCTCTTGAGTTGCAGATGATCCAAAGTTGCTTTTTTAGGAGATTAAAGCTGTGTTAACTCCTTATAGTATCTTCGTCTCCCTCCTTTTCTGAGCAGTGATAGGATCAGATTGTAATGGAGTTACTGTCCTGCCATGGTGGAGAGGGAAAGGAGGTGGAGGGCTTCGTGCTCGGATCTGCACAGACATCTGGCAGGAGGCGGTGGAACCACTCGAGATACCTGTTATTGTTTCTGTGACCTTTGCCCAAATGTTTCATGCCACTCTGCTGGCCTTGTGAAATGGGGGCAAAGTATGTGGCTTCTTCCTTTCTAGTTCAATAGGGAGCGTAATTGTTTCCTTTCATGACTTTTAGCCAAAAGAACCAGGCTTGTGAACCGAGGACAGAAGAAAAAGGGGGACAAATTCTCCAGCTTCCCCCTCTCACACAGTCAAACTGATGTAAGTAGAGATGCTGCCTAAATAGAAGACTTGGCCCTTAAAAGGCAAAACAGAAGACAAATAACCACAACTGAAAATGGATAGCTTTTAAAATTCCTTCAGAGATAACAGAAAAATTACTCTTTCTAGATAATATTAAATAACTCAAAGGAGGGTAGTCAGAGCACAAGAGGGTGGATCGAAGGACTCACTCACGCAGTGGCTGGAGGCTGGGTAGAAGCAGATTTTGGTATTTACGTGGCCAGGGCTGTACAGAGAAAACATGCATGATCTGGTCAGTGTGGGGTGAACAGCTTGGCAACAGTGTGAGCATCCCCCTGATCTCTGCCAACACAAGGGGCTGAAAAACCTCAGTATGATAACTGGCCAAAGCTGTGGATGCTCTTGCATGAGCTGTGCAAGGGTAAAGGGGGAGAAAGCATATGAGAAATTTGGAAAGGTGCTGTTCACAAAGCTCGTGTGAGAGATTTGTGCATTGCTGGGTACAAGTGAGGGCTGTTGCAAGCTGAATATTGTGAGATCTTTCCTTCACATTTGAAGACACCTGGCCTTCCCCTTCACGTTCTGGTAGGAAGTCGTTTCGCAGATCACAAGAATATTTATAGCACTTCCACAGGTAGATCTTAAAAGTAGTCCTGTAAGTACTCTGCCGTGGCAGGCAGAGCTTCGTTATTCCTGTTTTTAGCAAGAAAGGATCTCACGGGAAGAAAAATGGCTTGCCCAAGGTTACCCCAGTAGGTCGGTGGCAGAGTCTCTGTTGCCTAGTCCAGTTCTCTGGCTGTGCTGCCTGGCTAAATAATGACTCATTTAGTGATTGAGCTCTTCTTTGATCCCCACTGTATAACAATGAGGCTTTGGAGTGTTTTATTGTGCTATTAAAAAGAACTCCTCCTAGGGAGGTGGGAAGGGGAAGGTTTACTAGACAGCTGTGTTGGTGATGAATTGGCTTTGGAGCCTTTTTTTTTTTTTGAGGGGTTTGGGGTTTTTTTTTTTTTTTTTTTGGTCTGTCAGAATTGTGGAAAACAGGTTGCTAATGTAATTACACTTCATTATAGTTTATTTTGTGGCTTGTTTTGAAGTCTTTGGTTTTTTAATTCATTTAAAGGTTGTTCTAGAATAGCGTGACTTCCTTCCGTTTCAGACCCCTGTAGTTAGTGCCTGCTGTGCTGCCCAGAGCTGAAAACGCTCGTTATTTATCCTTATTTTTTGTTGTTGTTGCATAGGGTCATGTTCAAACTACTGAAGTACCCAGGTACTTTGGTTCTAAGCATGGTGTGTGCTGAATATTGATTTGTGTAAAACTTACTTGGGCAGATGGTCCAGCTGCAGACCAGTGCTTGGAAAGGCTTGTGGTCCTCCCAGCCCGAGATCTCTGCAGTCTCGGGGCCCGGTGTGGATGCACTGCTGCACGAGTAGCGTTACCCTTTCAGAAGCTTCCAGCCTTCTTGGGTTTATGTCAGGAACGTACAAGCTCTGAGAATAAGGGGAAGTGATCTGCAGGGTAAGAGATGAATGCATCACTGGGGATGACCCTCAGAACAGCCAGGAAAGGCAGAATAACCAGACACGCATCTCTGCAGTTTTCCATTTTCAGCGTTTTCATGCAAAAGAAAGTGATCTCATTATCTGCTGCTAGCAATAATATTTGCCTTTCCCTGTGGTTTTCAGGGTGTTGCTCAAATGCACTTTTGTTTGAGTTAGATTTCTGAACAAACACAGTGAGAGGTGTTTACATGAGTAGGACAAGGTGTGGGGATAGATGGGATAATTCTTGCTGCAGTGTGTTCGGATAGCGTGAATGTTGAAATTTAAATATTTGGCTTCTATAGTCAACATGAAGGTCTGTCTTGATTTCTTTTGCGTTATTCCAGAGTGCTCTGGACATAGGAGAAAAATAATGGCTTTTTTCCCCTGGGTCCATTAAAACCCTACAGGCTTGAAAAAAATGGACTTACCCATCAAGCAGCGTAGTGGTTTGTGACACTGATTCTCTTTAAAGGCAAACATACTTATTTTTGGTGTTAGTGTTTCCTTAAATTCCTCGGGAATTCATGCATGCAAACATGATTTGATGGGCATCCAGAAATGGCCTGTGGACTGCTAATTCAGTTGTTCTGCAGGCTCTTCTTCAGGTGAGAGGTGTGAGAGGTTTAGGGCTAAACTTTTGGATTGTATTTAAAGTTTATGACTTTCTTGTTTCATTCAGGTATTAGTACAAGGAGAGCTGAAGTAATGAGAAGTCATCATGGAGGCGCAGTCCCATAGCTCTACCACGACGGAGAAGAAAAAAGTGGAGAATTCCATCGTGAAATGCTCCAGTCGAACAGATGTCAGTGAGAAAGCTGTTGCCTCCAGCACAACTTCCAATGGTGAGTAACAGCAGGGATTTACTAGCAGGCAAACCTACAGTAATTTTATGTTCACTGCATTCCTTGTGAATTGAGCATTTGCACCTGGATCAGTGTTTGTTCTAAGGAAAGGCTAAAGAAAACGAATGGGGTGGGGGTGGTGGAAAGTGGTAGGATACAATAAGGCCTGTTTTGGCATCAGGCGTAGTCTTTTTCTTCCAGATGTTCTAATTTGAGATGTAAATGTGCTAAGTTATTTATTATAGGAAGTTCCTGTTTTTGGCGTTTTGGAAATTGTCTTGATTAGCCTGGCAAGGCTTGCGAGTACTTTGCATTTGGCCATTGAAATCTCTTACACTAGTTAGATAATTAGTTATTACAAAGGAGACAGAAGTAGCCCTGTCAAAATTAATGGCAGAGGTTTTTTTGTCTTCACTTCTTTTACAAATAAACTTGCTTCTTGCAAAAGGCTGCCCCCACCTCCCCGAAGTCCTTTAATGGCCAGGGACAAAACATCAAGCTAAGAGTATATCCTCCTGTGAATTCATTTCAAAGTTGTGAATGTACAGCTTGTGGATTTACAAAACTGGAGTAGTTTGCATAATTCTCCCCAGAGATTGCCTCACTTGACAATTTTACATACTCTCTGCCTGTCTGGAGAGTGTGTAATCCCAGCCCTGGCCCTTTCATTGTTCAGTGTAAGAGGGCTGAGCGTGTTGGTCCCTACTAATGCAAAACTGTCTTTGCATTAGGAAAGAAAATGGCTTGAAAAGGTGCGGGCAGATTGTAGAACTGCGGATTTTGGATAGCTGCAGATTAACTGTTGGTTCTTTTGCAAATCAGTTGTACTAATGGTTAAAAACGGAAGATGTCTTTCTGCATATTTTGGAGTCCTGGTGTGTTCCTGGCACATTTTCTGTTCACCATTTCAGCTTCCATCACGCTCACTCATCTGGGCTTGTGGGCCAGGTCAGGTTCTCACCTTGATATCCTAAAGAAAGATTCTCCTTTCTCAAAGAAACATCTATCTCCCGCTAAAGCAGAAAATACATGAATCCTGCAGCCATACTAGAGGGGAATCTCTATGGGTCAGTAAAAATTAGATGGCACATGTCCTGCTATCCTTCTGTGTGACTGGACTTCAGATTCAAAGCAAGCTCAGCACCAGTTGGAGCTGATCCCCACAAGAGTATAGAAACTCTTGAGCAGCTATGGAAAAAGTTGCATCAGTTTTCTAAGGCATATGAAATTGGATCCTCAGCTGGTGTAAGTCGGCACAGATCCGTTGCTGTCAATAGAATTACAGTGGTTCACATTAGCTGAAGAACTCCCCATTGTTCTGGCTTTTTTTTTGATAATAGGATTTTCCACGTTGGCCCAACTTTTCAAACAGATGCACACTTAAACACATTTGCGTATTCTTTGATGTGTCAGGGATTTGTACTCAGGCTCGATATTGGCACATACCTCTGACTGTTTGGGTTCACTTTATCATTAAAGATTTAGATTTAGAGGGCTAAAAATAAAGCCTTCAAGATGTTTTTGCCCAATTCTGGCACTGATATACCCTGTGGTCAAATCATTTTTTTTTCTCTCTATTCTGCCTATCAGCTTTAACGGTATTATTAGTTCTTAATTACCTCCTTCATCTGGGTGGTGTATTACTGCACGTCAGGGGCATGAAACTCTCAAGAGTTGGAATGATTCTTAGTCTAATGAATGACTCCAAATTTTGGTCACTGGAATTGTCTCCTGTTAATGGAATGAGAGGCAGATGTGCAGTTCCTGGGGCCTCAGGCTGTGTTTGGTTAAGGTGATGACAGTTACCTTTGTTTTCAGTGGGTAAGGGTTGGTCTTGTTAGTCTTTGTATTTATGGAAGTCACCAGAATCTCCAAGGTTTGGGTTTCTAATCTATCTTCGTGTATAACCAAGCAAATGACTTTCCAGAGATACAAGCTTGGCCTTCAAAGGGATAAAAAATTCCATTCCTTTCTGGATTTGAAAAATTTCCTCTTTGTGTAGAGACTCCACAGAGCATGTAGCAAAGCCAATACTAATACCAGAACTTTAGGAACTTAAACATGAGTCTTACTGTTGCAGTGTTTTAAAGTTTTGCTTCTTGCAGATGTGATTATCATGATAATGAATTTTGGTTGCAAGGACCTATTTGCGATGCAAGCTGGAGCTTGCATCGCATTTGCATCTTTTGTTCTTTAGTGCTGGAATGAGTATGACTACAAGAACACGGTCAGTCGATATAAGACATCACTCCTACAAAACACGCAGCTTTTGTTGATTCAGTGCCTCTTTTTTGCAGAGGGCTGTAGTGATATTAAATGGTTGTGATTGGCATTTGAATGTTAAACAAGGTAAGGTACCCTTAAAAATAACAAAAAGACAGAATGATCCTTGCTGTTAGTGTCAGAAGACTGATGTTATTGCAGAGCAGATCGGTGCTTCTCTTCCTCTGGACAACATATTAATTAGCAAAGTTTGCAGGGTAACGTACTTGAGTGACAGCTGTCTGAAGTGCGAGGTAGAAACTAGTATTTTCTTAGTAGCTCTGCTCTCTTCTGATGGAGTCAGAACTTGGATCATAAATAGATTGAAAGTGTTAGTTGTGTGTTTTTTGGAAAGCTTACAATCATGAAGAAACAAAGGTAATGCTGTTACTTCACAAGCTCCCAAAAGTGACTAACACACCCAGTAGAAGAGTCTATGTTAAAATGAATACTGAGTGTGGAAAACTTTTAAATCATGGGATGTGCAAACTGAAGAGCCTGGTGTAAACCTAGGTGCGAGGGAAAGAAAGTGAGAGAGGCAACGTGGAAGGGCATCTTGTGTGTTACCCCGAACTACGAGGTGCGTGTTCAGAGCCCCAGAGTTGTGGGTGCCCTTGGAAGGTACCAGCTGCACTGTAGACTCAAACCATAAGCAAGCCTGGGCTGTAGGTTACGTGTTAGGCACTTCTGCTGAGTTCCTGTCAATATTTCATACAAAAAAATATTTCTGCTGGACTCACCTAACTGCAGACTCTGACGGTATGGCTAAGATGCTTGCACTGTGTTAGATAAGGGCCTGCCAGCGTTTCCATTATAAACCCCTAATTTCAGGGATTTATAACTAAGCCATTAAAATGTGCTCCAGGCTGAAACATGTGGGGCAGGTCATAGTGCTGGAGCAAATTAAAACTTCTTTTAAAATACATGTGATCAAAAAAGTAAAAAAAAAAAAATCATCATTTGTAGTAACTAACAAAAATCTTCGGTGCACTTTGATCCCCAGTGGGACTTTAATTTGGGACCTCTCTTGCTTTGTTTTGAATTCATTTTTGCCAGCTTTTGATCTTTTATCCTTTGTGTTTCATTTTGTGTATTTCAACCAAACCGCACGCAGTTTACTAGGATACATTTCTTTGCAAATTGTTCCTTTTACTCCTCCTTTGTTTGACTACTACATTTACTGCTAGGCTAATATCCAAGGAGGGGAAAACGGCTAAAGAAAACTGCTGATGGAGATGGTCATTCACAAAAGGCTGTACGAATAAAAAGTTTGTGCTAGGGTATAAAGCATTGTGTGATTTGATAGCCTCAGACTGATCTGCTTTAGTAAAGTAATAACAACAACAAATAAATACAGTCGTGTATTTAGGTCTTCTCACAGGCGCATCTGTCACTTTTCTGGAGACAAAGCAGCAAGGCCCCCTTCCCTACCCTGCCTGTGCATGGATTTAGGTCATCACCCTGAAAGTTGTTGCATGCACACACAGGTTTCCACCAAATTGTGCAAGGAATGGCTTGCTGAAGAGAGGTACCCATGGGTAAACTCATTAAAATTAGTTCTGTGCTCCCCTCGGACAGCCTTCGCCTGCTGTTGCAAGTCATGAAACCTGCCTTGCTCCACCTCCGGTGGATAATGTGGCACCTCCTGCGATTTCAAGTCATCCCAAGGTTAAAAATAAAACTTCAGGTGAACACTCTAAACTGTTGCAGGAGTCGGCACGGCGACCTGCCTTGCTGGCGTGTGACGAGTGCCAGCACGGAGGCTTGTTCTCAGCTGCTCCTGCACGCTGCTCTGCGGCGAGCGCCAGGGCTGCAGGGCGAGCAGTGTGCCTGCTCCTGGGTTGCCAGGACGTGCAGCTTGGCACAGGAACTGGCGCTGGGATGAGCAGCAGGCTGAGTCGGTAAGTCAGGCTGAGCACTACGGTTCTGGAGCAGAAGACTCCCTCGCTCTCCTGCCTGCGCAGCCGTGCTGCCCGGCGCTGGTGCGGGACCCTCCCGCAGCCCCAGCCCTCCCCAGCCCCAGCGTTGCGGTGGAGTCTGGAGCGCCAGTCCAGCACGGATTCAAACCCACGCCTTGCTTCAGGCATGGGAATTGCTCTGTTGGCCCTAGTGTGGGTATTTGCATGCTTACAATTAGGCGGCAGCTTTAATGCTGTGCCAGGCTGGCTGCTTCGACTCTAAGCTCTGCTTTGTAGGTGAATCAGATTGATTGTTAGAGTACTTCCTAAGAGGCGGTGACCAAAAAACCCCATGCTAACATAACACAGCCCTCAGCTACGTGCAGGTTTTGTTTTTTTTTTTTTGTTGTTTGTTGTTTTTTTTTTTTTTTTTACTTAATGTGTAGCATGGATACAATTAATTTATTATCTTTATTTTACAGGGAATTTCTGTGAGGGGTGAATTAATACTTCTGTAAGGCAAAGCTGCACTTTGCACCATTGCTTGGAGAGCATTAGGAGATTACAATACTGTGTTCAACCCTGATTTATTTACTGTTTGGCTTGTGAGGTTTTTTTGGTGACTAAAATGCTTTCCTCTTTTGCACATTTTGACTCTATACTGATGTTTTTAATGTTGAATTAAAACAATGCAGTTATTGTGTAGGGACTCCTTCAGTGCCTGACAGGCAAGGACTTATTTTCAGTTCGATGTGTTTTGTCTAGTTTTTGACCCATGAGCTTGTTCCAGTGTAATCTGATATTTCTTATTAACCTATTACTCTGCCTTAAAAAAAAAAAAAGCTAATTATAAACGTATGTAGGTTGTGGACTTGACTACCTTTATCAGAATCAGATAGTTATTGAGAACATACTTTAAAGTGATAGAAAGCAGAAATTATTATCTTAATGATGATGTAACTTAAAACCAAGCTTGATAGATGAATAAATGAGAGGAAGTTCATGCGTCCACTTTGATTCTTTCAGAAGAAGAGCCAGCTTCATCTAGATCTCTTTTTTTTTTTTTTTTTTTTTCTCTCTCTTCCTAGTGGTTCTTTCAGGGTTGACTGAGGGAAGTATTGAGCAGTCTGCAACCCCATAAGAATCACATTTCCTGTTTAAACTTTCAGTTGGTTATGTGTCCTGCTGCTTGCTTTCAAGCTCGCCATAAAATAGGTGTTAATCATAATACCCGTTCTTGGCCCCCTCGTTGGACTGATGTGCTCAGGGTCCCATTGAGAGGTCAGGGTTCAAAAGAGGTTGTTAGGTATCAAGAAACATTGCCTGTACTATTTTAGTGGCCTGCAAACTGAGTCCCAAATGGATTATATGAGACCTGAGTCTACAAAGCGATCAGGAGATGCTCTCTTCCTCTTCTGAAATCAAAGGGGACAGAGGGGCCCTCTTCACTTCTCGTTTCAGGTCAGGGAGGAAACAATATCCTACAGTTTTAGATATTGGCAGTGATGACTTCAGTGTATAGATTTTTCTGAGTGTTTTGTTTTTCAGGAAGACAAGTTTTGCAGGTAATTCTTATCTGTAACTGTAGCATACAGCAGCATGAGAAGTAAGGGTGCAATGGTCACACGTGGTAGCGTAGAAAAGTAAGGGCAAAGACCCGAACTTGTAAGATTTTGTGTACCCTTCTGTTCTAGTAATTGGGGCCAGGTCCTAAGAGGATAAACTAAAAGAAGATACCTATACTTGGGGAGGATAGGCTCTCCTGATGCTTGGACGTATTGCAAGCAAAAGTGTTGGAGGCTGTAATTAAGTGGGGACTACAGAGTAACCTGCCGTGAGTAGCTGATTAAATGCATGTCCATTTGGAGTAATGCGGCCACAGTCCTTTATGCTTACTAATAAAATTTTGGTTATCAAGTTCGGGTTTATTGTACACTGTAATAACTCATTCTGCCTGATACTGTTTTCCAGTGTTGTTCCTCAGTGAGCCAGCCCTACCCTTACCCTACTCTAAAGCCAATGGTCTACAAGTGCAATACGGTATTGCTTCATTAATTCTGCCGAGATTTCCCTCCTTTTTTCCCCCCTTCTCTCCCCTCCCTGCAGTGGTTAATAGCATAAGGGATATTAAATGTCAATCCTCCTGTATCCCTTTGCAAGTTCCAGAAAGAGATGATTGAGTGGCTTATCCCCGCAATCACTGTAATCAGTAAGTAATGACTTAACATCCTGCTGGATAACACGAGGTGGAATCGGGAGAAAACATTAGTTAGCAGCAGAAGCTTGCCACCTGGACAAGGTGGGGGTTAAATTTAGGGAATTATACACTGGGGATTTTTTTTTTTTTCCTGAAAAACAAAAACAAACCCAGAAACTCCCAAGCAACCATATTACAATTGTACCTGGGTTTTGAAATAGAGTAAGAAGTGATAATAATAATAAAAAGGTTTAAAACAGGTCTCTACAGCATGGAAACGGTACCATGCCCTGTAGCTTGCGCTTTGCAGGAGTCCAGTATCAATCAAACCTAAAAAAATCCAGGCATTACAGCCCACGGTACTGGGAGGAGGGGGGGGGAGCAACCAAGAGGTTTGGTTTTTAGTAGGAAAAGGGCTGCTGGCAGCTGAAGTTCACTCTCTGCCGTTAAGTGCTGGTGTCTGGGGCAGATACCCTAAAAGAAAAAGGGCCTCCTGTTGACCTTGCACCATCGTGCCAGCCGGTGCCACCGAAGTGGAGAGGCTGCATGGCAGCGTGGCAGGGCTCTGCAGCAGCACTGCTGCTCCAGGTGATGGCACCTTCCTCCCAGCCGCTGGAAACGGGTGTCCACAAACACAGGGGTGCCAGGCGGTGGGAGGATTGGAAGGGCGCTAAAAAAATAAAGGTGGAAGATTCTCTCATCCCGAGAGTTTTCCCAGGTCCTGAAAAGAGGCTAGGCTTGAGAATCTGCAAGTGATGGAGCTAGATGGAGTAGATCTTCTTCATAAAGTAAATAAGAAAAAATTTAAAAAAATCCTTCTAATTGACTTCAAACCAGGCAACCCCTCTGGCAGGCACAGTAGTTGGCCTTACGATTTCAGCGGTGTAAATTAAGGCAGTTGTAGTAATTAAATTACTTAACAGGTTTTCAAATGACATTTGTCTTTGCTGTTCTAGATGTTTTCTATTTCATATCTGTCTCTAGGTAAAAGGAAATAATCAAGCATCAATGTTATATTTGATTATATCCCTGTTCTGTATGTTTCTATTTAGTTCCCCCCCCCTTTTTCTTTTTTTTCTTTTTCTTTCTTTTTCTTTTTCTTTTCTTTTTCTTTTTCTTTTCTTTTTCTTTTCTTTTTCTTTTTCTTTTTCTTTTTCTTTTTCTTTTTCTCTCTTTCTCTTTCTCTTTCTCTTTCTCTTTCCGGAAGATATAAAACCTCAGCTTCTGCTTGCATAGAAATTGTTACTAAATACATATGCCAATAAGTGGGAGAAGTGTGCTTAGGGTGTGGTATGTGATTTTGTAAAGAAGGTACTGTATTAAAACTACATTCTCTGTATTCTTTCCAAGC
Organism: Pterocles gutturalis; assembly: GCF_000699245.1. Classification (NCBI taxonomy): domain Eukaryota; kingdom Metazoa; phylum Chordata; class Aves; order Pterocliformes; family Pteroclidae; genus Pterocles; species Pterocles gutturalis. The sequence goes on along the minus strand of NW_010114586.1, from coordinate 2,992 downwards.
CATATCTCATTATTTTGGGGTGAGGGTGGGAGGGGCGGGAGATGCATTCTTTTGCCATCCCAACTAAGAGGGAATAAGATAGATTTTATTGCTGTGTTATTATTTTATTTCCCATTAAAAGTTTTTGCCTTTGATGTATACTGCAAGGGGTCACAATTTAATTTGCAGATTCTATTTTTATTTGTGAGGCTGGCAGTTCAGAAAAGTGTTGATTTAGTTGTGAATGTGATCAGGACCTACTGATGAATGTATATTTCAAGTGCGCAGAGGCACTTGGGAGAAGTACGCAGGAAATGCTGGGTTTTGTTCAGATGGTTTTAAAATTTGGCTTGTAAGGCTCTATGGGTCAGATTATAAAAAAGCAGTTCCTAATCTTGTGCCTGCAATCAGCTGGAGTCTTGCTATACAGGAGCTGTGTGTGCACATTCTTTGCACATGCCAAGCGCCTAAAATACGCTGGTTTCCCTTCATTTAGTATGACTTTTCATGCATGTTCCACATGCAGCCAAGTGGAAATGCGAAAACTTAAGTCCCACACGTGCAGTAGCTTGAAAATGCACCCAGATATCCCCGACTAAGGGCATTTTTTTTTTTTTTGTTCTGCTTAATAGAACACATTTGTGCTGTTGGAGTTTTTCCTACAATGAGATGGTAAATTGCTGAAACTGAAGTTAGTATTACAAACTGTGTGCTCTCTCCTGCTCGCTCTCTGTCCCTGCTGTGTGCTTGCTTTTCTCTTCTTTTCCAGCGTAGGGGTTCATACATAGCAACGGAGGATTTTGTAGAAAAGTTCTTTCTGGGCCTGACCAGTAGTGTTTTCCCCTCCTCTGGCTTTCTCTTTTCTTTCCTTCTTTCTCTCCTTTCCCTTCTCTCTCTTTTCCTTATTTTTCCTTTTTTTTTTTTTTTTTTTGGTTTTCAGAAAGTTGAGTTCCATCCCAATTATTAAATCTTCGGAGACCATTCCCACATGGTTCTGTAAATGGTAGCTTCATCCTGAGTTCTTTCATCTCTTTTCCTGCTCTCCTGGCTTGACAGTTGAAAAGGTCTGACTGTGCCACACAATGGTTTGATTGGTTTCTCTAGGGGAGGCTTTACCCTGCCTCATCATTCGCCAGGCAGGTGGACCAGAAAGTCTCTTGATTCTTTTGTTGCCTCTCAAAGTCCGAGGTCTTTGACTGAATAAATCCTCCGTCATGGGATAATTTGCTAAAAGGAGACTGAAAGATGTAAGAGAAAAGCCTCGCTACTTGGGTGCGGAATTAATGAAATAACCGAGCCTTGGAGTTTGCAATTGAAAAATCACCAGGAATGCAATGGGTGGAGACAGGCTTCAGAATGCAAGCCCGTTACTTCCCCGTAATAAACTATGAGAGCTTTAAATGATATTACTAAATACGCTGGCTCGCCTGGCTGCCTCCAGTGATTTGCATTTGCAGCCCCGTTCGGCGGGGGAAGCCTGAGCAGAAGAAAAGCCATTTTGGTGCAGCGCCTAGTTAGTCATTAGATTATTACGAGGGGCTGGAAAGAATTCCATATGACAGAACTAGGGTTGAGTTAACACAGGACGAAAAGTAATTTACAGATAGGCTGTCCTCAGCCATCTTTGTAGCCCCTGATAAGGTTTCATTTCAGAATGGATAGGCGACATTTCCACTTACGGGCCCATTCTGCGACACCTGTGATAACAGCTTCTGGATCCTAATTGAAATTGGTTTCAAAATGGATTTTCACTTTTCTCTGTCTGTGGAAAATATTGAATGGACTCAGAGCTGCCACAGAGAATCCCAGACCTTGGAAAATGGAGCAAAAAGCCAGGATCATCTTTCATAACTGTGTCGATGATATGACAGTTTTGTTATCTGTCTTATTAATGAAATCATTGATCACCTGATGAGGGAGATAATAAACTACATTTTTGCTGCCGTTCAGGAAGCTCAATTAGATTTTTTTAAAAATACAGATGGGGGAAAACCAAGCCAAAACAGTGAAGTGAATGTTTTCAGGTCTATTTTCAACTTTTCTTTTCTTGAAGGTTTTTAGACAGAAGTCTCTGAGACTGTAAAATGCTGACTGCATCTTGAGCTTTTTGAAAGTAAAAAGGGGAAAAAAAAAAAAAAACCAAACCTGGTGCTCATGTTAAGACTTAGTTATTGTTTTTTTGTTTTTAACAAACCACAGTAAGTAAATAACACTTAAGTCCTAGTAAGTGCCATGGAAACTCAGATGAACTGAGAAACAATGGAGCTCAATTTTAGCTGAAGTGGGATTAGTGATCCAAACTCTCTGAATGCCCTGACGTGGACAAAGGCCCGTGCTAAGTGTAGCGAATGCTTGCCGTGATGCTGGTTCTCCTGAAAATTATTTCTTCTTTAAAAACGGGCGTCAGCCTTTAGTTGTTAAAGGTGCTCAGGCATTTTGGAAAAATAAGTTCTTTTTTATTTTTTTGTTTTAGAGATGGACTTGAGATTTTTAAACGCAAGCAGACGTAGTAAACCGCCTACTTGGGATAAAATCTGTGCGCAGGCTTTGAAAATAAAACCTGAAAGGATTTTGTGATGTGTTGGTCCCCTGGCCCCTGGCTGTTTTCTAATTATTGGGAAAAGAGATAAATCTGTTGTTTGTGCTTGGTTGCTCTGGAATGCGGGCTGTATTCCTTGAGGAAGGTGGGAAGGGATAGTTTTTCTGAAGAGGGATGCCGGCGACTTCTCATATTTCACTGTGAATTGTATCCTAGGTGTTTCTTCAGCCCCTCCGCTGCTGTGGGTCAAGCTATCCCCCTTTTTAAGCTTGAAAGGGGAGCTCTGATCAAAAGCTTGAATGATGTCACTGATCTCTGGTGATTGATTAGGAACAGAAGTTCTGGAGCATTTTGCATGTCCGCCTTTTTCCTTATCACTTCAAATCCATTAGTGCCTACCCATTAGGGTGCCTTTCATCAGGGGAAAAACAACCCACGCACAGATATATATATATGTATGTATATATATAAATA
>NW_010114585.1:0-9444 GCF_000699245.1 Pterocles gutturalis | reverse complement strand
ATAAGAACAATTTAATAATTAAATTACAATAATATTGAAAATAATCATTATGATAATAATAGTAATAAAAGTAATATATATAAATATACAAATGAGTGATACACAGTGATACTGGTCACACACTTTCAGACTGCAGGAAGGTATTTCCAGAGCTTTGATGACTGTAATAGCTGATATCTATTCCTGTTAAACTTGCTGAAAAGCACTTATCCTTCCCTTCTACATTATATCTAGAGGACAATAGGTTGTATGATTCTTTGTTTAACCTATGAATAATTCAGAAATTCTTCTGTTAAACTTGTGCAACTGTAGACAAACTCAGAAACACAGCTAAGGAAGCCTACAGAATCAAAGACACAGGCAGCTACAGAGAGGGGTAGAAGTGTGGGGAGTGTTCCTTCATTGAATAAGAGTGGGACAAAAGCATAATGGTGTTTTCTGATCCCATTTGCAGACTCAGGGACATGACTTCTATTCCCAGTCCTGTGCTAGGCAGCCTAATTCTTTTTATGATTTTAGTCGTAATAATCCAGTCCTGCACAGGATACACAAGCACTTGAAATTATACCTCGCTATCATATGTGTATGGTGAAGTACCAATATAACTTGTGGGCTCAGAACTGTTTGTGTAAAAAAGCTTCTTTAAGGCAAGGCTGACCAAACACTGGAAAGGGTTGCCCAAAGAGTCTGTGACCCTACTTCAGTAAGAGTATTGGTCTAGATAATCTCAGAAAGTCCCGACCACCCTTACCTGTTCTGTGATTTTGTGTGTGATTAACAGGACCTGGTTTAATATGAATTCAAATTCATTTGAAAAACTGCAATTTTATCTATATAGTGATATGAACTTCACCACATAAACCTTGTAAAAGATTTGTCGTATTACTACAGAATGTCCTCATGAAGACCTCAGCTTGCAATCAGAAGAGAAAGCTACTGCTGTTGAATCAGTAATTCTCAAATGAGCTTATTCATTGACTTCAGTCCACTGAGCGAGAATGAAATAACACACCCAATAAATCAGTGTTTGGATATCATTCTAACAAGACAGAGGTAGTGAGCTGACAACTTCAGAAACAGCAGAGTAAACCTTTGAGAACCTCCTTGCTTAAAACCAAACATAACAAACCACAACAGCTGTGCAGATAAACCCAGAAGTCCTGTTTGTCTTGACATCACCCAGTAATCAAGAAATGTGGCAAAATGAGCCATCAGAACTGAGATGTGCTCACTGATGTCAAACCAGCATTTCAGAATGATTGTCAGTTCCCTTATGCCAATAGGGCTAGAAAGGAAGCTGACATAAGGACAACCAGTTTTGTGCTTTGCCGTAGCAAGACAGATTTTAGACAATAAACCAATTAGCAGATAAAAAATTAAAGCATAAGCTGTAGAGTGTCTTAGAGGGGTTTTTTTGTTCATTTTGGTTTTGTTTTTTGTTTTACCCCCTAAAATTATGAGCATCAGCCTCCCTCATCACAAAGAACACTTCTCTGTTTTTACATTTTGAGCCATGATGTTTCTTTCCCCCTTAAAATTAGAATTTCGCTCTCAATTCCAAATTTTAGAAACAGGTATCAACATTTTTTGTCTCTCTGCATAGTGAAATTTAATCTTCTAATTGAAACAAGAGGACTAGCTGCAGAAGAAAGCGCAAATGCCTGATGGCAATTCTGAAGGCTCTGAACGTTCCTACCAGTAGGTGGAGCAAAAATGTCATTAATGTAGAGCCAAACTTTGAACTAGGACTCAGTAGTCAACCATAGGGGGTGTTCCTTTTCCATTCTGTTTTTAACTGTTCAACCCAAGGAAGACAGCCTAAAGCCTCTCTCTCTCTTTTTTTTTTTTTTTTTTTTTTAATCTCACTTTAAGAGTAAAGGAGGGATTCTGTCTGGTACAACTTTCAGAGAAACAACAAAGAAAAAATTACTCTGCCACGTCCTGCCCTCCTGCTCACTTGTCTTGTCTGAGTACGTGGGGAGAAAGACGGGGAATGTGGTTCAGCACAGCACTGCTGTGTATGTATATTCATGGACTTCTGTTTAGCTGGCAGTTTCGTTGCTCATAGCCCTGAGCTCGGTCCAACAGATAATCTCTTTGTCCTTTCACTCTTCCATGTATGTTGCTTCATTTCCCAGAAAAAAGTTGCTTCATGCCACGTCAGAGGTAACAGGCACTCACTGAAAATAAACTCCTTTTCCAACGGTAGTTTTTTTTAGTCAGGGGTGTGCTTATGTTCATGACAAAAACATGCTATAAAATCATACATCTTTCAAATACACAGCCTTAAATCTGAAGCACCTCAAGTGTGCTAAAATATTGATAGATCTTTCACTCAGGCAGTACTCAAGAAGCTATTAGACAGAGTACCTTATACATTAAAAGATCTTGAAAGCACCTTTCAACTTTGTTATCCTTCTGCAAGCTATGGATTAATGGGAATCAGCATGGGACTTGCTGCACAGCCAGGAATACCTACAGGAATTAACATTTAAACTGAAAACCTCACAATGAAAAGCCTTGTCATCTCCTGACAGAATCATGCCTGCTGTTCCATCATTCACAACAAAGCACAGCTTTACATTAAATCACAGCCGAGCACCAGGATGCAAATATTCAAGATGGCCTTTGAAAAGGACATTGCAGCTGATCATCAGCGTCTTGAACAAAAAAGCAGTTAGAATTTTATTATCAATCGTTAGGAACTTCCTGCTTCTAAACCCAGGTACCTCCAAACTCAAACATTTCCTAACCAACTTTGACTCTTTTACATCTGGATCTTTAGCAAATAACTTATTGTGGCATTTTGTGTCAATTTGGGGTCAGTTTAGAAAGTGTTAATTGGGGCAAATTCAGTGAATTTAATAGTGCCTTAGTTACTTCACCAGCTAATGTTCACTTCATCTTACAACATGAAAGACACTAATTCAAATTTGTTTCAATCGATTTGGCCTAAAAATGTACCTTTTTACATATCAGTATTTAGAGGATTTCTAATTGAAAGGAATGATAATGAGAGAAATTTTTCCAGAATTTTAATTAAATGGTAAATGTTAAGTTATATTGTTTCTCATTAGAGAAGCAACGAAGCTGGTGAAGATTCTAGACAGCAAGTGCTATGAGGAGTGGCTCAGGAAACTGGGGTTGATTAGTCTGGAGAAAACGGAGGCTGAAGGAAGATTTATCACTCTCTGCCCTGAAAGGAGGATGTAGCAAGGTGGGTGTTGGTCTCTTTCACAAGTAACAAGAGATAGGATGAGGGGAAACAGCCTCAAGTTGCACCAGGGAACGTTTAGATTGGATATTAGGGAAAATTTCTTCACCGAAAGGGTTATCAAATATTGGAACAGGCTGCCCAGGGGAGTGGTAGAGTCACCATCCCAGGAGGTATCCAAAAGACTTGTAGACATGGCGCTTAGAGAAATGGTTTAGTGGTAGACTTGGTAGTGTTAGTTTAATGGTTGGACTTGATGATCTTAAAGGCCTTTTCCAACCTAAAGGATTCTTTGATTCTGATTCTGAAATTAGGGCACCTAAGACTGGAAGTGTGAGGTCTGGTGAAGTACTATCCCAGTAAAATGCTAGAAATTTGCACAATTTAGACAATCTTCAGCTTTTTTAACTTATTGTTTGGAAGCAGTACAGAAGCTACTAGATTTTTAAATACGAACAGGTTGCAAAATGTTTAATACATTATATGTATTAATACCATGTAGAAAAAAAGTTAATCAACACCAACAGATGCACCTAGGCAGGGTGTACAAATGCGTATGTTCTACAGCCTTTGTTGAGACGGATGAAATTTAACTGCACTTTTAGATAGAGGCTGACAGTTGCAATTCAAGAGTTTATGATTTAGTACACAAAGAAAACAAGACATATTCAGATAAAGGTTCCTTCCCCCTTACCATGTCTCAGTTATGTAAAATTATGTACAGAAAAAGTGTCCCAAATCAGTGTTTTACTGACACAACAACAACAACAACAACAAAAAAATCACTGAGAATTTTAAAAGTTCTCTCCTGTCAAGCCACATGTTTAAGATTATAAACTTACATGCACATATTTCAAAACCTGGTTCAGTAAAGGTATGTGATATTTTCCAGAGCTATAAAAGAGGATAGTAACGGGGCCCCAGGCACACGGAGTTGAAATAAGTTGTTAATGTTAAGCATTTTGACTTGCAGTGGAGGGGAATGATTCTTCCATAATTTTAATAGCAATTTCATTCCTTATTTTATTTTCCTGTTTCTATGTCTTGGAAATATATATCTTGCCAGTCTATTGCTCCCACTACCTCAAAACAGCCGCTGACCATAATGTAACATCATGCACCCGTATTTGACAAAGCAGTGACATTTAACTTTCCCTGCTTATAAGCAAGTCAAAAGACTTTAAGGAATCATCTAAGTACATTCCATACTCAAAGTAAAATAATCCTCATTTCAAGAGGTCAATAAAGGAAAAAAAGAAAATATGAAACACCAATAAATTATTTCAGAATAGAGGTACAAAAAGCATATTTCTTGCAAACGGCTCTCTTAATATTTCTTTGAAACATGACTTAAAGTGTGCATCTGGAAGTATGTTATAGAAAAGGGATTCTTCTTATAAAATTCTTCTTATATTTTTGATATTTTTCAAAAGCAAAAATAGCCAAAATTTCTCTTCAGTTTTAGCCGCAAAATTGTAAATTGTTAATTTACTAAATACAATCTTAACAAAGCAGATAGTTAATATATTTTACTACAGTTAAAATGGTTAATATATTCTACTAATTTTTAGCTCCAAAGGGATTTTTTTAATGCAGTCAGAAAATTCAGCAACTTGGGATGCCTTCTATGGCTAAATTAATAATCTTATTAATCCCTTTCATACATGCCAAAAAATACCAGAATAATACAAAGATGGTCTGAGAGATCAACATCTGGAAGAGTAATTTTGCCCTGCACTATAAAACAAAGAGCAGGTGCTTGTAGAAGCACATGAAGGACAAGAAAGTCAGTGGAAAAAACCAACATCAATTTATGAAGGGTGAGTCCCACCTGACCAATCTGGTTGCTTTCTGTGAGGAAACAATTTGCTCAGAGCAGAGAATGTCACGTGCCTTGATTTTAGCAAGGCTTTTGACACAGTCTGCTATGACATCCTCATCACTGACAGCCTGGTAAGATCTGAACTGGACAGATGGACCACAACATGGGTGGGTGTCTGGCTGAATTGTCAAGCTCAGGGGGTGGTGTTTAATGGCTCAAAGTTAAACTGGCAGCTGGTCAGCAGTGGAGTTCCTCAGGGGCCGACAACAAGTCTGATACTGTTCTGGCCTACAAATAGCAGATGAGGAGGATATTTTAAATAATTTTTTCACGCCCTTCTCCTTGGACTGTTTATGTCTGCTCTCCCTTTTAAACAAGTTTTCAGCTAAAGAACTTCTGTAGGAGTGAAAGTCTAGCCGTGGCAACGCTGAGATTATCACAGTCTAGTAGCCTTATTTGGTTTTAGTTTGGTTTCTTTCAGGAACTCCTAAAGGCATAGCAAGCTCCAAATCTGTCTTTTTAACCCTAGCTTGGCTAAATCTACATGAACAGCAGAACAGGCATAGCCTACAGTCATGCCAAAATTCTTTGTAAAAAACATTTGGAGATCACAATTCCTTATCACCACCTGCAAAGATTATTGACTTAACAAACTACTAGATCTGATTTCAGCAGGTCAGGAAATCACGCTCATAGAATCACAGAATGGTTTGGGTTGGAAAGGACCTTAAAGGTCATCGAGTTCCAACCCCCCTGCCATAGGCAGGGACACCTCCCACTAGCCCAGGTTGCTCAAAGCCTCATCCAGCCTGGCCTTGAACCCCTCCAGGGATGGGGCATCCACAGCTTCCCTGGGCAACCTGGGCCAGTGTCTCACCACCCTCATAGTGAAAAATTTCTTCCTAATCTCTAGTCTAAATCATCTGTAATTTTAAAACAGTTTTAACAAGGGTGTTGTTCACACAGTAGGAGCAGAGACAGTGATTAGAACTATTAAGTTTTATGCCACATTCCAGAGAATTGCCATAGAATAACAAGATTGGTTTCTAAAAATGACAGTACACAACTTCAGCAACATTTTAACATTTGTATCTTCTCTTGTTCATCACTATACATTTCTTCTTAATCAAGTGTAGTTTCACTTGAAGTAATCTCTCAATTCCACCACTGTAAAAAAAAAAAAAAAAAAGAAGAAAAAAGTCATCAGCTGTAAGGCAGCAAAAACTGAGTGACTCGTGCTTGCCTTAGCAGGTAACTGTGAGGATGTAGGATATCTAAATAAACTATTCGCACTTAATGCTTGCTGCAAGCAGTTAATTTCTGCTCAAACATCCCCGAATCATGTGTCAGTATGATGTCACATTTCTAAAGTAAGTAAAGGCTTGGTTTCTCTCACATTAATTACTAGTGGTTACTTCTACAGAAGGTTTTGCAGCCCTTTAGAAAGTAATTTAACAGTTTTATTTTGTTTGTGTGTATGACATGACTAAGCTCGACAGAAAACTGATTACTCAATCTATGTTAAATGTCTCTCAAATTCAGGAAAGTGTGATTTGAACTGAGTCTTAGGGCTTCTGTCCCTCAATATTTTAACTCCATTACAGGAGTATCAACAGTTCACCAGCAGTGATTCAGAATTTCACTTCAAATATATGCTCTGTGGAGTTCTTGGATAGTGTGCTACTGCTTGTCTGTGGTTTTGAATATCTAATTTTCGTGTCTCTTTAACAGGCATTTTTTATTCACCATAAAAGGTCAGCACAACCTCTACTGAATTTAAAATTCACTTGCCATGATTTTCTGTAAAGGCAATTACTACCTTTTTTCACTGCCTCTTGCTCTTTTCCACTTTACTATTCTTGACGTGTACCAAAACTTTGGGTTAAGAATTTTACTGAACTCTTTGATCCGGTAACAGTAATGAACATGCTTTTAATTGTATCACCACACAAATCTTCAGCTTTGTGGGGTTTTTTGTTTTCCTTCCCCCCTAAAAAAACTCCCCAAAACCAAACCAAAACAAACCTAATTTTAAGCGTCTAACTTGGTGAATCACACAAGCTCATATTGCTGGAATTTACAGAAGAACATTTAGGAAGGATAGCTTGCTAGTTCTTTGGAATCATGACTCCCTGGTCACAAATGGTTTCTACTTTGAAGGAACTGGACTGTTCTTTGTAGCAATTATTGCCATTTTTCTGTAACTCAGTATGATTCCTTCAACACCCAAGCACAGCAGCAAATAAGTCAGTACATCCTAATATACGATAATGTAAATGAACACTTCAGCCATTCTACTGATAAGGATGTTTTGGTTCTGGTATTAAGTAGATAGAGTCTGTGAGGGGACATAGCTACAAGAGATGCTTGTCAAGATGGTTTTTTAATATATAAAGTAATATATTTCCTTAAACTGCCTAATGTGTTGGATATATTTTTTCTGTCCCTGATTTGTTAAGATTCACTGTATGTTTGGCCTTGCCTAGATGGTGAAAACATAGTTCATCTTTCAGATCTGAAAAAAAAGCCTTACACTGCAGTGTATATTTACATCCTGAACACTCAGAAGCCTGTCAGTGTATCGAAGCACAATTTGTCATGTTAACATTTCAGATATTTTCTTTTAGCAGCAGTTATGAGCCAATTACCTCAGGTATGTAACATGTCAACGAACACAAACCTCCATATCACTGGGAGAGAAGCTATGGCATTATTGTGCCAGGGTAGAGTAGCCGGGGACAGCATTCTAACACATATGACAGGATTTATTAACATATTACTCAATAATTACTTCACTATATTCTGTTTAATATCTTTCAAATAGGAACCTATTTGAAATGGTGAAGTTATTGGTTTTTGTAAAACCCTGACGGCAATTCAAAATGCTGATTTATAAAGCAAATAATATTAACCAAGATTATAACAACTGTAAGTAATAGTTTGGCTTATAGCATTGGGAGTTACTTAACCTTTTTCTTTCTCAAGTTTCTCAAACAGTTGTATGGATTTAAAATTCATTATTTAATACTTTGTTTTGTAAAAGCCAATATATTTTTAGAAAGCTATGAAACATGAAGAAATTAATTTAAAACAGAGACAAGAAAGTGTTCCTTTATTCAGTAAGTAGTGAACTTCTGGGAAGTGTTGTTGCAGGAAACTGAGGAGGCAGATGTTATTGGCAACTTCAAAAAGAATTTGTAGGCAATGGCTCTATGATCAGATACTAAAGGGAAGAGACAAGCAGGTATCCTCTAAAATCCCTTCATGCTCTTTCAGCATCCACAATGTTGTAGCAGGGAAGAGATGACAGAAAATGGGCAGATGGTAAAAAGATGGAACAGGTCCAAGACACGACCAGGGTGATGGATTTTATTCTAGCAGCAAAGGTTGCTGTCCAGCACCAACAGAGAAGAGGATCTCAGTAAAGGATGTTTTTGCTCACCCTGAGTCTCTGTGAGAGACCAAGGAGTACAGAACAGTGATAAGATCTGGTCACCCACATTCCATCTTCTCCCAGCTGTCCTTGCCCATCAGCTCTTTCTCACAGGACTGCAAAGACTCCACTGTCTCCTACACACTTTTCTGCTGGCAAGTCACCATGCAGTTACTACAATGTTGTTCCTTGGTGAGAAAACAGGTCTGAAGAGAATTTTTAGTTATATTTATTTATTTATTTTTACACCAGGTATTACTTTAACAGGTGATTATTTAAGTAGGAACAGTAATTGTATTTTCTGTTGGTGCTCATTTCCCTGGGAAAAGGAACACCGGTCACAGCATCACTAGTGGGTGACTCATCCCACTTTCAAACTTGAACTCAGCCAATAACCTGTATTACATGAGCTAGACCCTTTTCTAAAGTGTCAGCTGCAACATGCAGGCCCAGAGCTTCTTTTCATCGTAAGATGTTCTCCACATATCGGTAGGCCAGCTGACCTGGGCCCATTGCTGCTCCCCGAGAGAAAGTTCAGTGGATGAAGTCCAAGATGAGGCAAAGACAGCTGAGTAGAACCATACTACTCCTGAGTGCTGGGGAGCCCTCTGCCAAGTACCCACTCACACAGCTGTGGGTAGCAGTGGATTGCTACATACTCCAGGACACACTCAGTCCAGACATTGCCACAACCTGGGCCTAATTCTTGGACAGCTTATGTTCCTTTTGAATGAACATGAGAATGTTGTAATTTTGACCCTGGCTAGCAAAACACAAAATGACCACAACAACCACTTGCTCATCCTCCCCACTCCTGGGGGTGGGGGAGAGAATTAAAAGTGTAAAGGGAAAAGATACTTGTGGGTTGAGATAAGAAAAATTTAATAACTAAACTACAACAATATTGAAAATAATAATGATTATAACAATATGAATAATAGTAATATATATAAATATAAAAATGAGTGATACACA
>NW_010114584.1:0-6650 GCF_000699245.1 Pterocles gutturalis | reverse complement strand
ACGTCCTTGGTCATATTTAATTCTATCAGGGCTTTACGTTTCCTAACCTGATCTCTGGCTTCACGGACAGTGTCTCTGTATTGTCCCCAGGCTACCTGTCCTTGCTTCCACCCTCTGTAGGCTTCCTTTTTTTGTTTGAGTTTGCTCAGGAGTTCCTTGTTCATCCATGCAGCCTCCTGGCATTTTTGCCTGCCTTCCTCTTTGTTGGGATGCATTGCCCCTGAGCCTGGAGGAAGTGATCCTTGAATATTAGCCAGCTTTCTTGGGCCCCTCTTCCCTCCAGGGCTTTATCCCATGGGACTCTTCCAAGCAGGTCCCTGAAGAGGCCAAAGTCCGCTCTCCTCCAGTCCAGGGCAGTGAGTTCGCTGTGTGCCCTCCTCACTGTCCTGAGGACCTTGAACTCCACCATCTCATGGTCGCTGCATCCCAGGCTGCCCTTAAATTCTACATTCCCCACCAGCCTTCCTTGTTTGTGAGAACAAGGTCCAGCATAGCCCCTCTCCTGGTTGGCTCCTCTCACCTGGAGAAGGAAGTTGTCAAAACACTCCTGGAGATCCTGGGGAATTGAACCCAGGACCTCCCACATGCAGAGCAATGATTTTGTCACTGAAGCAAAGACTCACTACAAAGAGCTACCTTCCTTAATTTGCACCCCCATACATAAAGTCAAGCTTTCCAGAGTGGATCATAACAGAACAGCATTTCTCTCTCCTTCCCCTTCCCAGTTCTACCTCCTGTTATCATGTTTCTTTGTCATGCATATTTCTTTGTATTTTTATTTATTAGCTGTCCATTTAAGCTTGACTACTGAAGACATAAATCTTTCTAATAGTACAGACTCTCTCAAAAATTAAGACTTTTATACTTGCATCTTCAAATTCATTATACATGAGTTATACACACATAATACAGGTGTCTGCACTTCTGCAACTGGAATTATTCTCAGAACCATCATCAAATACAAATTTTACTTTCTTTTGTAGTTAAAGCAACACCCGGCCTTCCAAGTCAAATTTAGTTCTCCCGTAACACCATATAGAAATCATCCTTTAGTAGGCTGTTGTACAGTAGGAGGTTTAGCAAGAATCGAAAGTTGTAACACCACTGTTATTGCAGTAACTTGCACAGAAACTCAAGAAGCATGGAATAACAATAATTTAAAAATAATTAAAAATAATTAAAAACACAAAACAGACCAAAATAAACAACCCCAAAACAGTGAAATCTCAGTCACTTGCTATGAAATGATGGACATACATCATACATAGCATTTCAGAAACTTATTTATACAGATAAAATCATTGAGGTTATAAACGGGCAAATCAGAGGACTTCTGCTTTACTCAAAATAGTTTCTAACCAGCAGCATTAAACAGCAGCATAAGAACCGAGCACATCAGTGCTGTGCCAGGAAGCCGCAAACTAACATTCACAGAGCATCCTGGTGAAAGGCATGAACATGTGGCACAGGCATGTTTTGAGTGCAAAAAAGTCTTCATGAAGGGCAGATATACATACTATTGTCAAACAAGTTCTGCAGCTGCCAGGTTGCAGTATCAGACAAATCTAGAATGATCCTTGATTTCCTCTAAAAGGAGGAGAAATAAAACCACTAGACCACATGAAAAAAATCAAACATGTCTGTAAGTGTAAAGCGTCTTCACAGCTAAGGTCAGAATGCATACAGCTCCTCCAACTGCTGCCATAATTTCTTCGCAGCGATGAAAAACATAGGATTTTGATCAAGATCTCATGGTCACTGTATCATGAAAACTACATGCTACAGCTGGCACACAGACAAAGGTTACATCAAAGCATCTGCTCACCTACAGACTAACCACCACCAATATTTCTCTACTTACAAAGGAGTCTTTCAGAACTCCAACTCCTAGGATGGCAAAAAAGCTCTATGCAAGACCCCACATGACACCTGCACTCCACCAAAGCCGGAAGAACAGATTAGCTAACATTACTGCTGTATCCATTAATACATATGGCCTAAGGGTTTTTGAAAGCTCAATAACAATTTACTGAAGAATCATTAGCTGGACAGAAAATGCAATTATTAAATAGAAAATGGAAACAGACTTCCTTTTTAAATGCTCAAGACCAGTAACAAGGACAGAAAAGGTTTCCCTCAAGAAAGAAGCTAGAACATAAAAACGGTTAATACTGAAACCATGCTTCTGTAGAGAGCTGAGGCACGAAGAGAAGTGCTGACACAACCAAGCAGATGAAACATAAGTTCCTTCACATACTAAGACTGCAAGAAAAGTAGCTTCAAAGAACAGCTGTAGCACTGTAACATCCATTCTTTGGTGACCCACCTAGTTCTAGACAACATTTTAAATACCTCACTGGTTTCTTGCTCACAATTTATGATTTGCCATTACAAAAAGGAAGAAGGATGTCATGGGTTCCAGGATGATGTCTCTTGCTCACCAATTCCAGATTAGAGAATTTTTCACCAACTGTTCGCACATAAATGTGTCCTTTATCCTTTTGTCCAGGCACTTTCCAGCCAGCATATTCACCTTAGTTCTATTAGTTTGTACTACCCTTTTTGGACCATCTACTCCTTTACTATTTCTCTGCTTATCTCTTCTTCGTACTGCAAAAGGCTAGCACTCCTTCTCTATATTCTCTCCCTCAGGTACCTAGGTATACTGTTATTTTATTTCTCAGCATTCAGATTATCTTACTCACTCTCAACTTTTTCCTCTGGATGCATCCCTCTCAAATGCTCTGAAATTCTTTTATAAATATGACAGACCTGGGGAGGAAAGCCCTGAAAGGTTGTTTATTAGGTATGTAAGTGCCCAAAACTTCATTAATGCATAACTATGGAATGATCTGCATCCAACTGCCTTGCAGGATGTCAAGTGTAGCTAAAATTACTGTAAAGGCAAGGTGAAGGTACACCACACATTCCCCAATAATCTCAGCTCTGCCCGCTGGGGATGGTCTGATGAAGAAAGGCTTTCATAAGCAGATATGCAGCATTTCGTACACACTCTTCAACTTCCAGTTGTACTACACGATGATGGCATTGTTAATTGAAGCTGTTTGCCCTGTCGTACATCATCCCTGCTGATCACACGTGCCTGACTTGAGCAGTTCTGCCTTTTCCCTGCAGAGGTACAGGAGATACCTCTCCATGCCACCTGGAATTCTTGTAGCTTTGCAGTGACAACAGTATTTACAGTACGCAGTGAAGTAAGACAGTGAGTATCTCAGAAGAACCAAGAAAATAAGACAAAGTTAAGGTTCCATGGCAGTAGAAGAATACATCAGTTTTGTACACCCTGGATCTATTTTTGTGTTTCTCTTGATTGTCTGGTTTTGGGGGCTGGAGGGGGGGCTAGGCAGTAGAAGGGGGTTAGTTAATCACACCCCATTTTCTGTAAGGCTACCTGGAAATTTAGTTTTGTTTTGGACATGGAGTTTGGGGTATCATTTCTCTTGTTTAATGCATACCTCTTCCTAACACTCTCTACCACTGTGTCCTCTCAATGATTACACCTGCTACAGAACACAATACCTGAACTCTGGCCCCTGAAGTGGTCAGGCAGTTGGACTAGATGATCGCCATAGGTCCCTTCCAACTGAAACACTCAATTTTCCTCTCTGCTCAGCACAATCTGAGTATCCCTTTTAAAAACCAAACAAGCAACACCCCAAAAGAAAACCCCACACAACATACATCATCAGGAGATTCAACCTGAGCTGCTGGAAGAACTAGCCTGAAGGTAACAGTTACTTTTTTTTTGATGGAGGACAAAGGAGGAAGGATGATGTATACTTACTCCAGAAACAATTTCTAGGATGTACTTCATTTAAGAAATGGATATATGAACAAGTTGCTGCAAAACAGGTCAAGATCTGAACTCGTTGCCATCTAGCTGTTACCGCAACCGCCTGTGATAGACACGAAAAGACTGGGTTGCGAAGTGAGCTGCTTTCCACTTACCGCAAAGCTCCACTGCACATAGGAAGTTACAGCAGAGTAGCTGAGAAGCTGCAAGTTCACATCCCTATCTTACCTTGCGGTAGCTTGTAGCAATGTTTCTGTATTAGGCACCACATCTCACTTCCCCAACTGTAACAATGGGGATAATAGACCTTCCTCACTTCACAGAAATATTTAAGAATAGGTATGTTGGAGACAGCGAGGCAGGTGGATGCTACAGAAAATACAGATTGTATAAATACAGCATTAATAAATTAAACAGAAATTTAACGGAGGGAGAAGGGATGGAGCTGAAAGGCCCTCCAAACACCTTCAAACGCATCCCTTAGCCCACATTCTCCCCGTGTCCTGATCCTCTGCTACACTGCTATTCTGACTCCTGCCAAGGCTTCACCACCACTCAACACTGCCTCTGCAAGAGTAATTCTTTCAAATCATAATCTTTTTTAATACTTCTGCAAGACCCCTTCCTACTCCTCCCCCCGTCAACACTGTGGTCTGTTCCTGGCTCTCCATGCTCCTCAGCCTTGAGATGAGCCATGAGGAACAGGGTACACCTCTGGGCTATGAGGAGTGTCCACACAAGTGGGCAACAGGGGAAGAAAAGAGTAAAATAAATGTTGGTTTTCCCCATCTGGACCTCACATATAGAATGCTAGGCATCCATTTGAAAAAAAAAAAAAAAAAGAAACTTTGAGGCATGAAGGGCTTATTCAACCTAATGAAACAATCCCAGAGGAACAGGAAAATGCCACAAAGCAGCCCAGCAGGGAGACCCCGCCAACCCCCTAGCAGGGTCATACCACAAAACAGCTTTTGTACAAAGAGAGTGTATAATCAATGCAAGCATACAATTCACCGATATTCTAGGATACATACGAAGAAAAAATAAAACAAAACAGCGAGGCTACTACACTCCTACCACTCTGTTTACCCCCCCCATCATCCATTTTCCCATCTCTCCTTCTAATTCCCCATTCCCTATAGTTCCTCCTACTTCGTCTTCACTTACTCTTTTTCTGCTCGCTTCTGAGCAACCCAGGATACTTACACTTCTTCCCTCCTCTCGGCCTACCTTCATCTTATACGTCTTTGCCCCGAACCACATACCACTCTTATAAGCCAAGAATATTTTCCTGGAGATAAATTAATAAGATATGTCACAGAATAAAAAAGTTTCCTGCAAATTTTTTATCCTATTAGAGAAAAAAAACCTAAAAATCACGTTATCTAATGAAAAGATGCTGACATTTTGCTATTAAAAGCCCCACATAAAATTGATAACAAAAATGCTCAGTTGTTCATTTTTCATGTGCACACTTGTCGTTACAGCTTATTCATTTATTCAAAGCTTATCCAAAGAAGCTAGTTTCACCTCTGTTATCAGCCTCTCCAAAGCAGACCTGTGAACACAGCTTTGCCAAGAATCAGCCAGCGACCATGCACCTCCTTGAGGCGCACTGCAACTGACATAATAAGCTTCCTAAAAGTCCTCATGTTCTTGACTTGCTTGTTTCAGTTTCCTTACTCACAAGACTCAGAATCTGCCATTCTTGAAATCCAAAATGTAAAGTTACAGACGTACTCAGTGCTTGTTACCTAAAGGGGCAGTGCGAGCTGGGATAAACTGAGATACTGAGGTGAACAAGAAGACGATCAGAGCCAGAACACAGAATGAAGGGGGGGAAAAAAAAATATTACTAGCTGATTTCATAAAATACTGCAGAAAAGAAGAAAGGCAAGAGCAGTTTCTTGTTCCTACTTGCAACACTGCATGATGTCGAGCTCTCCTACAAGACTAAATTTCAGGATAACTTAAGCAAACATATGGATTTCATTCAGAACTAGCCTTTAAGACACAGCACATTGCTAAGCCAGGATTGTGACAATGCTCTGTCACAAGCAACTATAGAATTAGAATAGTTGTCTCCAGAGATGTATCTCTGAAGTTTAAGGGGGAATTTTTGTACTAATTTAGCAGGTACTCTCTCCATCAAGAGGTTTAACTGACGGAGAGATGGTAACAGCAAATGCTCTCTCATTAAACTTAGCCCAGTGCTAAGCAAGTTCCTTTTACCAAATCACGAAACAGACGTGTTCTGAATTTCAAGGTCTGCCATTAAATCAATGTTTTCTTGATCTTGCTTTTTCAAGTAACAAACAGAAAGAGCTATCAAGAAGAAAAATGGTTTTACAATCAGCTGGACAATTAGTTAGCTAAGAATCAAACAGCAGATACAGAAGTATTGTTAGCCCAAATTTATGCGTCAAGGACTATCTTGATACTTAGGTAAAAATTCATGAAGAATAAAAGGTACATAGCAAAAAATTTAGTGAACCAGAATGCTTATTATCATTGTTCGTGGGGGAAGGAGAAAGTAGAAATACGATTTTAAAAGGAGGCAAACATTTATCATCAGCCTTACAGCCGTATGCTGCCAGACACAAAGCTATAAAACAGAAGGATGAAAGAAACCCTCTGCCTCGCTTTCTTCCCCCGCTCTACGTTTCTATAGTTACACTCAGCAACAGGGCAAGCACAAAACTTGCGATGGCAACATCCCAAAGGCAACCAGCTGCCCACGGAACAGAGACAAATCTCAGAACTGCAAAAATCCAACTGCCGGATACCCAGCAGGCTGCACGCTCGGTCCCCTTCCCCAGGCAGCTATGGGTGAGAA